>NC_061118.1:86424422-86686354 GCF_002878395.1 Capsicum annuum | reverse complement strand
GAGGAGGGTTATTGAGGAACTAAAGTATGAGAACTTCTGAAGGTACTCATGGCATGACACTCAAAATGAGACACAAAAAAATAGTCATGAGGTACTTCGTAGCAACCACCGAGATCATAAGTAAAGATTCATCCCAACATAACATGCTATAGCAGGAGTCCTTAGGACTAGACACCTAAAGAAACACAACTGCATACATCATGGGTAATGTACCATAAGACTACGATTCATATCCAGGGAACAAGGCAAATACAAAATGCAAACCTTAGGCATAAGCTCTATTAGAAGGCGTGCAATACAAGAAGAGTGCCCTCTTAATCGAGATAGGAGGGAATTGCTAAAATAAGAGTAAATTCAACTTGACCTTCTCCCTAAATCCACCGATAGAAAAATATATAAGATTAACCCTCAACTTTTATCTTATCATACCTATAAGAACAATTCTCCTGCTTTAATGGTTATCACCAAGGGCGTACACTAAGGATGCTTGGTTCTCCAATACCTAAAATCTCATCCATCCAAATGCTACCTAGAGTCCAACATAGTCATACAAACTCTATGCTCTAACCAATCCAATGACATAACCCCCAATCCACCAGTTCAATTCTAACCCCCGACCTATATGTCACAACTTTCCCACTCTCGTATTCCCCAAGTTATTAACCTCACCACTTCTGCACACCTCATACAACCTACCAATCTACCTCCATAAATCTTGCATTGCTATCCCCTAGCTAACATACTCTCTTTACTACAAACAATGCCTAATGTTCCACTCAACGTCTATCAACCATTATGCACTTCCAATAGAGTACCCCATAAAGAATATGCATATGTGGTTCATCCCACAAGGAGTACACCCTATATTCCTTATTCACCACTGACAACCTTTTCATTCTAAGAGGAAACCATCCCCCTTAATGTATAGAAAAATGGAAGCACTACATGGAGAAACACTAGGATAGATGAAATCTAAAGGGACCTTTAATTGCTCCTTAAGCTTCTTTAACCCAATCGGAGCCATTCTATAAAGAAGGAATATAAACTGGATAAGTGTCCAAACAAGATCAATCCCAACTCAATCTCCCCATTAGAAGGACACCAAGAGGGTCATCAGGAACAACCTCAATAAATTCATTCACCACCCGAACCGAATTCAAAGAAGGACCGTCTGAGTTAGAATATTTAACCCAAACTAGATAATAATAGAGACACCCCTTTGGAGACTAGTCTTCGAGCTCTAAGTTGTGATGTGAACTCCCCCTTAGAGCTAGGGAACCATCCTCATACTCAATAATCGACCCACCAAGGAGCTTAAAGATAACCTTATGGATCTAATAATCTAGGGACGCATAGCACGAGTGCAACCAATCATTCCCTAGAATAACATAAAAATCTATCATATTTAATTCAAACAAATCTACCAAAGCCTTTTTACTACCAACAGATACCACACGCACCCTATAGACTCTTTTTACAATCACAGTATCACCTACCAGGGTAGAAATAAAAAAAGGTCCAAAACACACTCCGAACCTAAACCAAAATACACAGCCACAAATGGGGTCACATAATATAGACGGGACCCTAGACCAAGTAAATAATACTCATAATAGGAAAAAAGTTTTCAATATACCAGTGTCAGCATCAGGAGATGCCTCAAACTTCTGAAGGATAGCAAGGTCATTAAGACGATCCCTACTAGTGTTGGAGCAAGAACTAGAACCCCTTTGTGCAAGAGCTAGAGAAGTGGTAACTGATATCCTATTTGCCCAAGAGGCGATCCTTGTGGGATACTTCTAATGCATATGACCAAAATAACAATAACTAAAACATCAATTCCTCTCTTTCTCACAATAGCCACAGTATGACCAACCATAAAATCTACAAAGAGGGTAGGATAGTAGGTATTGAGCCTCACTGGCCTGAGATTGGTCACCTTGCACCCTAGAAACATTACTACTGGAAAATTATATGTCTCTCGATGGATTCAGGTTGAGAGCACTAGCCATAAGATAGGAGTGAATACTCCCCGAACTCTTCTTTTTAGACCAGTCACCACTATACTATTGCCTTCACTTTGTTTAGAAAATCGAGACCTTTTACTCTGCCTATTCCCCTACTTTACCTTATTCTCTCCCATACCAATAGGACCAAATAGACGTGATGAATTTATCACTATTTAGGTTAATAGATAGATAGAATGTCAAAGTTCGGCATTAGTAAAATCTCCTAGAGGTAGCTAAGCATGAGTGTCATAGGGTGGTCACTGGATTCCAGCGGAACTCTATGAGAAAGGTCAAAAACTGAAACCCTTGATCGGGTCTATACCCTCTGAGTTCGATCAGATCGATCCGTGTCATCCTCGAGTAGGACAAGTGAGTTTCTTCATGAGCTGTAAATCGTCGGGAGGGCATGATCTAAAAGGTGAACAAAAGAAGATTTATAGAAGTGTTCTAGACCTTAAACTCCATAGCCCGAAAGTAGAAAAAAATGAAAGTGAAACATTCCTAAATGCCTTGTAGACTCCTTATTATAAGGGTGGTGCACAACAAAACCATAAGCAAGACTCTGCTCAACACGGTTTTGCGAGCACCCAGTGGCACCGAAACCTAGGCTCTGATACCAACTTGGCATGAACCAAACCAGGACCTTGTCTTAATGGGAATCTTAAGTCAAACAAGGACCAGAGACCACCCCCGATACCCAACCCAACCAACCAACATATACCATGAGTTGGATGAATTTAAAATATATTACAAGATAGTGTATTTAGAGATATAATGACATTAGGATAGGTCTACTTCCTAGACCAACCCAATTAAGTCAATTCATCTAATAACCAACCAAACTAAAGTAATAACCCAATTTCATATCATAATTATTCCATACCCAAGCCCACAGTTGTCCATACAAAGTCTTTAAACAAAACCAAAAAATATTTAGTCGGGATATACCCCCGACCATAGTAAAAAACCAAAGTCTATAAAATAACAAAGTATGAAAAGAAATACATAACATAAAATGGAGCCTTCCAGAATATGGAAGCTCACCACTTCAATCAAACACCAGTTGTCCCTGAATCTAATTAATGAGCAGGAGTAGTAGTATTATCAATTCCTCTATCGTGTTGGGATACAATACCCGAAGATGAATTAGTAGATGAATGCTAGTAAGTACTCAGGATAAGGTTAAAATAGTGCCAACTTTTAAAACCAATTAAACAACCATATTCATTCACAACCATGCATATATATGTATATAATCTATGTCGGGAAAAAAATTAGGTTTAATATGCATTTAAATCCATTAACCATGGTATGTAAATATTAACCATCCTAGAACCATCCATCGGATATATGGGTCCAAAGTTATCCCCTGAACTAGCCCCAATGCGTGTAGCCTCATAAACTGGATATACCATAGGAGTAGGGGATTCCCGTGTACCCTCCACTCTTCATCATAAACGTATATAAGTGAAACTTAGGGGATTCACGTGTACACCATAAGTTTAGTCTATGGTCACCATGACCAATCCTCATGTCGCAAATATGAAGTGTCTGTCAGTTGGACTTACACCTTTACAGTTAGCTATCACACCCCACCATTATTTCCCAATTAAGACCATTAGTACACAACCAAACCACCAATTCCATTTATTATTCACCAAGGCTCTAACAAGTGGTATTATCATACTGACTATAGCCTACAAGAAATGTCCTTAGACAACCTTTTGAAAGAAATGGGATTTTCATTTCCCCGGAGATTTCATTATCATTAAGTTTTCTTGGGGGATTCCTATGTAACACAAGTAGTTCAATATAATGTTTGCTTGAGGCATTCCCATGTACCCTGCAAGATTTTCAATTATACCATAATCATGACAACCAAGACCTTACCATTTAAACATTTGAATCCATCCAAACCAATTTAGGGTTCCATTACTACTTTATACCATGTAAAGTTTTCAATAAAAGTTCAACAATGAAACAAAAACATTTTGATAGGTATTTTATTAAACATGTTGAGTGTATATAGTTTCCAAAACCAAAGCCGAGTACCAATTAACCATTCCTATGCAACCACGTCCTAACCATTATTAAAACATGAAAACCTATAATTAAGACACGGGAAAAATATAAACAAACTATTTATAACCAAAAACCCCCAACATATAATTCAAACCCAAAACTATACCATAATTATACCATGAAAACCATACATTAAATCATGCCTTTAGTTTAACTGAAAATTAAGGTGGATTAACTTGCCTTATTTATATAGATTCATGAAAAGAACTTGACCTCTTTAACCTCTAGATGAGCACTTGTAGAAACCCTAGCCTCCAATATTCAAGAGAGAGAGGGTATTTTTGAAGTATTTTGATCTTTCTAAGAGAGTTATGAGAAGCTACCAAGTGTTATATAATGTGAGGACTTAAGAGTTTTGCTGTGGGAACTGTTCGAACTACCCTTAACTTAAAAGATGAAAACTTAATCGTAGGAGGGTATGATCCAACCCCCTAAATCATACCCTAAGGTACGAGTATTACCCTTATTTCGTACCCTAGCATAACCATGGACCTCAATACTATCCATTATACGACCATACCTTTCTAAATCGTATCCTAACATATATGTAGAACCTTTGGAATCATACCTTCGTCAGAATTCATTAGACTAGACAATAGGCATCATACAGTTTGGTAAGATACTACTCTTTCCCTATCATACTACTATTATGATGCCAATTCATATCTTGGACAAAAACCAACCCATTAATGATAATTATCATATAAGTGAAAGGCCCTTAAACCATAACCAAGCATACGACTGACACCCTTAAGTTGTATGTTGTCCGAAATCTATAAAACTCAAGAAATTTTGCAAGGGTCAATTTTTAGGGTGTTTCAAAAGAATGAGGAATGAGAAGTTGTGTGCTAAGTCTACAAGTATGAGTTTTGGTTGGAGTCTATCTAGTTCTTGGGTTATGTGGTTACTAGGGATGATATTAAGGTCGACCCATCCAAGATTGTAGTTGTGTATGATTGGGATAAGTCTATTTATCCTACCAATATTTAAAGTTTTATTGGTTAAGCAGTCTATTATTGGTGCTTCATTAAGGGTTTTTCATATATTTAAGCTCTATTGACCTAATTGACTTATAAGAGGATTTCATTCTGGTAGTTCAATACTTATGAGGTGAGCTTTGTAAAGCTTGAGGATTTGTTGACATCATCTCCTATATTGACTTTGCCCAAGAATATGTGGAATTTATCATCTTTTTTGATGCTTCTAGTGTTGGGTTCGGTGTTGTATTGATGTAGGAGAGTATGGTTATTCTGTATATTTTTCATCAGTTGAAGTCTCATGAGTGGAATTACCCTAACCAAGTTTTAGGGTAATGCACGGTTGTATTTTCTTTGATGTTATGGAGGTAGTACTTATATGAAGGCCATTGCGAGATTTTCTTGAATCATCATAGCCTTCAGTATTTCTTTACCCAACGAGATCTTAATATGGGGCAGTATCATTAGATTGAGTTGCTTAAAGATTATGACTTGACTATTCTCTATGATCTGTGTAAGGGAAATATGGTTGTGGATGCCTTGAGATAAAATTCAACTAGAATTTGTAGCTTTGTACATCTTTTGACTTAGGAGAGACCTTTTGCCTTAAAGGTTCAGTCTTTGGCTAACCGGAGAGTTAAGCTTGGTATTTTGATACCTGGGTGTGTTTTGGCATTTATTGAGGATAGGTTTTCTTTGTTGGAGTAAATTCGGGCTTATTAGTTAGATGATGGTGGATTGAGATTGATTTAAGATAAGGTATTTAGTAGAGATTCTAAGAAAGCCTCACTTTATCTAGATGGTTTTTTAAAGCATGAAGGTTGAGTTTATTTGTCGAGGGTTGTGAATGGATTATATTAATTATGGAGGAGGCTCATTGTTCCCATATTTTATCCCTCCAAAAGTGACTAATATGTATTGTGATTTGAGACAGCATTACTGGTGGGTGGTATGAGAAAAAGTATAGCAAATTTTATAGCTCATTACCTATTTTACTAGTAGGTGAAGGATGAGCATTTGAGACCTGGTGGTTTGCCTTAGAGGTTACCCATTCTCGAGTGAAAATAGGAATATATCACTATGGACTTCGTGATTGGGTTGTACTTCTCATGGTTCAAATTGTGTTTGGGTCATTTTGGATCGATTAACCAAGTTTACTCATTACATTCTGGTCTAGGTTTCTTTAACTACTTAGAGGTTGTCCCATAACTATATCGTGAAATAGTTCATCTTCATGGTGTGCTAGTGTCCATTATCTCAGATTGAGTTTCAATGTTCATATCTCATTTTTGCAAGACATTTTTGGAGGAGTTGGGCTCCTAATTGATCTTAGAACAACTTTTCACCCCCAAACCAATGGTTAGTTAGAGTAAACTACTTAGGTTGTAGAGGATATGCTCCGTGCTTATTTGATGGTCTTTTATGGTCAATGGGAGAAGCATCTAGCTTTGGCAGAGTTTGCGAATAATAATAGCTACCATTCCACTATTGAGATGAATCCTTTTGAGGCTTTGTATGGGTGGCATTATTGCTTGCTCGTTGGTTGGTTTAAAGTTTCTAAGGTTAGACTTTGATATACAGGATTTCTTTATTACTCTTTGGATAGAGTTTGGGTCATTAAAGATAGACTTCAAACGGGGTAGAGTAGGCAGATGTGCTATGTGGATCAAAAAATTAATGCCTTGAGATATAGTATTGGTGATCAAGTCTTCTTTTATGTGGCACCCATGCAGGGCATGATGGAAGTTAGGTAGAAGAGTAGCCTTATCCCAGGTATGTTTTCCCTTTTGATATTATCTAGACTACTGGGGATATGGCTTATGAGTTAGTATTGTCCCGAGATTTAACAACTGTTCATCCTATTTTTCATGTTTCCATGCTTCATTATTTCAAACGAGTCTCATGTTATTCATTGGGATTTAGTGCAGTTAGATGAGCAATTGTCTTTTGTTGAGGAGCCCATCTCCATTTTAGGCAGTGATATTAGACGGTTTCATTATAGAGATATTCTAGTGGTTAAGGACCAGTAGAGACATCGACCTATAAATGAGTCTACTTGGGAGGCTAAGTCTGATATGATAGGTAGTTATCCCCAACTTATCATTAATTTAGGTATTTCTCTTGCCTTTATTACAAGGACAAACTAGAACTTTAGTGATGGATAATGTAACTGCCTGATTTTGGTGACTTATGTGAATTATTTATTTCAATATGATTTTCCCATTTTACGCCATCTCGTGATTGCTTTGTTGTATTTTTGTTGTACGGAGATTATTGGCATAGTTCCTAATGCTTTTCTTTGTGATTTATGTGAGATTATGTTTTTTGGTGGTTAAAAAGGCTTTATAGTTGAGTTTTTTCAACAGTTATTGATCAGTGCGTCAGATGGGAAAAGGGAATATGCTAGCAGATCCAGAAAGTCAAATTTACATTGGTAACATTGTTCGTGTTATTTACGGCTTTTATATCACATGTCGACCATTGATTCAGAATGTTGTAAAATTAGATTTTAGTGGTCAACTTTGTGAAAGTAATGATTTTGCAAAAATATGATATCACCATTGATTCCAAAATATCAAATTTGATAGGGTATAGTTTTTTTGCATTCTCGGGATTCCAGATGAATCCTAAAGGGTCCATGGAGTCTTAGAATTTTTCAAGTCTCCACAACCAATTCACCACTCAGCTGGTTTAGCCGGTAAAGCGCCATATTGGCTGCTTTAGCTGTAGGTACTAAAGTGCCACTTGGCCTCTTTACTGGTTGTATCCAGCTGGATAATGGCTCTTTAGAGGTGCCCAGTCTTCTTTAGCAGTAGGACCTAAAGAGGCCTTTGTCTTCTTTAGCATAATCGGACACATTGGTGGTTACTGCTAAAGCAGTATTAGAACTCTTTATCGATGACCACTAAAGTAGCCATTTGACTTCTTTAGCGGTGATTGCTAGAGTAGCCATTTGACCACGTTAGTGACACCTCATACCCATACATGTATTATTTTTCTTGATTTCTTTCACCATTTTTGAGACTTGGAGCTTGGTGTTTTAAGTTTTTAGGTGAGTTCTTCTATTTTTTAGCTAAGGTAAGTGATAACTCTCAACTTACACGTCAATTTGAGTGCAAGGTGGTTGTTGTCAATATATTTATCCAACTTTTAAGTCAGGGTTGAATCCACGATGAAAAATGTAAGTGGTAATCAAGTTAATTCGAAATAATAGTTACTAGTTAAATTCAAACAAATAGTACAAGAGGATAAAAATCGGGGACATAGGTACCTACACTAATATTTCTTTTTGGGTTTCTCTAATATAAATTCTGGGCTAAGAATAATTAGATTTTTAACAATTAGGCTCGGATCTTAGGATTATGTATTACTATGGGAAGTGACATGTGAGTGCTAATGGTCGACATCATTTTAGTAGATTACATATCGGTAGGTTTGGTTACAGATTTTGATGCTAGTCTTTCAACTAAACACCAAACTTTCACCCATTAATTCTTTTGAATACCTACTAAAAATAAGGGCTATGGTAACGACTCTATAGTGATGGTTATAGAACTGTCACCATAGATAATCTATAGTGATGGTTATAACCATTACAATATGTTAGCATGTCTAATGGGACAAATAATTAAAATAACCATCACGTATACATGTAAACCATCCTAATACATGGACCTATAGTAACGGTTAATAGAACCATCACTATAGATCACCTATAGCTACGGTTAATATTGTATAAAAAATAAAAGTCCGCGTATTTTTCCTCCACATATTCATTATACCCGCTTAAAATTAAGTAAAATTTTAAAAAGTAAAAGAAGAATGATAAAAAGTCCTTAGGGTTATTAGCATATCGTCTTTTGCTCCCAAAAGAAAAAGCAGTATCATCTTTATTCTCGATCTCTTCTTCGTAGGGTTCTATTCTTCCTTCGCGGCTAAAATTGGCAACAGAATTCGACAAATTTTAGAGTTCTCTTGCAATTGATCTAGTACAAGAGTTGTAAATAACCCATTTCTTCTTCACTTTTTTTCCTTTTTCTGAGTTTTGGGATAAAATTGGAAGTTTTTTATTGTTTGCAGATAAAATTGGAAGTAGAATAAGAGGGTTCTCTAGGGATTTTTCTACGATATAGAGTTGTAAGTAATGAAAATGGGATTTAGGGCTTACTGAGTAAATTTGTCATCCAAACAGAGTTGTAAGTGACGAAAATGGTGTAAAAACCTTGTTTCCGCCATTTTATGCTTTAAGGTCCATTTCTTCTATTTTTCGGACTCGATTGACTTCGACTTTACAGATAAAGGCTGCTTTTTATTGAAAGGTGTTCTCAGGTAGGTGTTCTTACTAGAAAAGTAGTTATTTTTGTGGGTTTTGTTTGTAAATTTTGACATTATTTTATGTAAGAATGAATGTATTGTCTTTTTTTTTTTTTTATAATGTATACACTTTAATTCCTATGTGTTTGTGTGGTACCGCGTGTCTTGAGCCGGGGGTCTATCGGAAACAGCCTTTCTACTTCTTCAGAGGTAGTGGTATGGACTGCGTACATCCTACCCCCAGACCCCACCAGGTGGGAATACACTGGGTTTGTTGTTGTTGTATACACTTTAATTCCTGAAAATGAGAAATTGCGTTGCTGTGTCTTGTTTGAAAAAATTTTGGTTGAATTTTGTGGTCTGTAACTGTAACTGTTAGATGTCTGCAACATTGAAAGACTTTGTTGAAATATTGTTGTGGTGGTTGGTACCAGTGTTTGTTTCTGTAACTTTGAAAGTAGCTTCTTCAGCTTCAACCACTAGAATTTTTGATATTCTCTAGAAAGTAGAACAACATACCCAGTAAAATCCATTGTTAACACATGAATGAACGAATTTGTCATAAGTTTCATAAAACATCTCATCGACAGCCCTAAGTATGTCTACACCAGGCTTCAGTTCTTTCTCGGGATTATTTGTTTCTGCCTCTGTCGAAACAAAGGCAATATATTTCCCTTTTGGAGCAACATTGTGATAGTAGGAACAACAGAACTGGTACCTGCAATTGGCATGCTTTTATCTTTCAAGTTTCTCTGAATAGCACAATAGGTTTAGTGAACATGTAATGGAGTATAGGTTTAAATAGATAGTGACAGTCCCTTCTCAACAATTGTTAAGAAAAAAAAAGACTCAATTACTAGTCTGATGCAGAAGCTTGCACTGTTAGAGACATCCCTCTATACTACACCACACAATAGGATATGTAAATTTAGTAGACTATCGGGAAGCCTACAAACATACATGTCTGATTTGCAACCAAGTTGCTTCTGTGGTAAAATGACCTGCTCAGTACATTATCATCTAGTTTTCTTTGAAAAATAAGATGGCATATTTAGAATTAAAAGATGAGGATATCTTCTCCAGATTACACAAAAGGGTCTAAATGTTAGATCAGAAAGATTACTAAGACACATTCCGGATGCTAAAACATTTGTAAAACTTGCCTGCTGTTTTGTAATAAACAAATAACTACATAGTTCGCAAGGCCTGTTAGCTTCTCAAATCATTTTTATTTGGTGTGCACTGTGTCAGTTACCTTATTTAACTCTCGAAACATTATAAAAATTTTTATTCAAGTTTATAATACTTCTGTGTGCTTGTACAGGAATAAAAGGACGAAATTTCTACTCATTTGGAGATCAGTTTGTCCACTTCAACATCAACATTCCCACGTAAGTGCCCTTTTGGAAAAATGTGGAAATGACTGTCAATTATTGAACTTTTCACTATCCTGGACTCTTTTCTATGCCTATTCTTGAGAAAATTAGGAGGTTTATAGTTTGGTGGCCTCTAAATTAATTCTGGAAAAGGGTATACCTATTAAGCTTCCTGCATATTTTTCAATGTAATGATTAAATATGCAACTTGGGTGCGGAAACTTGACACCAAGATTCCTGTATTTCGGATAAAGGCTGCTTTTTCAGTGAAAGGTGTTCTCAGGTAGGTGTTCTTACTATGATAGTGGTTATTTTTGTGGGTTTTTTTTCCAAATCTCGAAACTATTTTATGTAAGAATGAATGGATATATTGTTTCTTGAAGTGTTTCATTTTGCCATTATTTCATTTGTTGTTATTGATCTCATATCTGTGGCAGGTGTTCTATCGTAAATACCCTCTTTAAGGTTTGATTGTATCCTATGTCCGGTAGACCCCACTTGAGTGATAACATGTGTCATATTATAGTTTTTAGCGATTATTGTTACTATCTTAGTATACTCTATTATACTTTCTTGTGACACAGGGATAGGGTTAAGATGTATCTTCACTCTTATCTGTTGTGTTGTGGTGCTTATGGACGGTCAAGTGCTATTTCGATAATTTAACAACAGTACTAACCTAAAACATAAGCTACGTGTATATACCCGCCATTGTCTTTCAATTCTTTTCTTGAATTTTGACAAGTGAAGACTATCCTATTGTGGCTGATATTCTACTGCACAACTAATTGAGTTTTGTATTCTTTAGTTTTTATTTCATGTGATGTTTTGTCATTGAATTGGGACAAATGTTATTTAAGGTACTTGTATGACCCAAGTGTAAAAAATCATCACAAAGCAAGCCCTTTTTGTTGAATGGCAAGTTGATTCTCCATCATGCTTAATCCAAATGGGGCGATCTCATATCTTATCGCCTTGGGTAGCAGAGTCTCTTCTATTACCATTTAGGAATGGCCATGAGATATACATTCTTGTTCTTTTTCACTACATATGGAATAAAAGTTAGATACTGCTATTGCGTTTACCATTGTTCATGTATCACTGTCTACTGTACAAAGCCAAACAAATTGAAATATGCGTACATAGACGTAAAGACCTTTGGTCCTGGAAAGAAAAAGACTAAAATATCATCCTCAAGCATCCTTGTTAAAAGGACAAATTAATAAGCTAATTTTTAATTTTTCATCATAAATCAAGTAAACATAAGTGTGTTTTACTTGTGACATTCTTGAATTTTATACTTTAGTTGATTTTTTTTTTTATGATAAGATTAACCTGATGTTTTGATGAAATATTTTATCAGATCCCACTTGGTGGGAAGATACTGTTGTTGTTGGTTTTCATCATTCGAATTTTGTGTGAAATTTAGTTTGACATTTGTGTTATGATAAGAATTTTGTGTTTTCATTTGTTATATGGTGAATTTTGCACGTAGATAGAATTAATTTGTCTCTAATGGTTGTGAATACACTATATTTAGGGATGTATTTATTTGTGCTAATATTTATGAGGTCAATGGATTGAAATTATACATATATTGAGGCTAAGCAATCATTTTTCAAAAATTTATCGATTGACCTTCTTTAGTTATTTGTGACTAGTCTTTTATGAACTTATAGGTTGTAACAAAAGTATCTTCGTTAGGGTAAATTATTTAAACAATGGGAATCATCTTTGTTTCATTCTTTATTAAATTTATGTTATACAAATTATTTCACATACTTGATAATATTGTTTGTATGTTGATACTGAGTATACTTATTTTTTTTATATTTTAAATGAGTAACATAGGCTATTTAATGGATATTGGAGATAAAAGTTGGATGTATCTTTCAAGATCCACCGATGAGTACGAAAATGGAGTCCAATATTTTCTCAATAAGGCATTTGAACGAGCTTCTCTAGGAAATGAAATATTATGCCCTTGTAAATTGTGCTTTAATCGCTATTGGCATTATCGAGATGTGGTGGAGGATCACTTGTTTGGTCATGGATTTGCTCCTAACTACACTCAATGGGTTTTCCATGGCGAAGGAGTTTCATCAACAAATATTCTATATCCAAGGCATGAAGGGCATGGAGGGATAAGTCAGGGTCTATGTGATGACCGACATGATAATATTGATAAACTACTTCATGATAGTTTTAGAAATATAGAAGAAGAGCAGATGCATAAAGGAAAGGAAGGAGTAAGACGGGGATTATCTGAAGATGTTAAGCAATTTTTTAAATTAGCGGAGGAAGGAAAACAAGATTTATATTTGGGATGTAAGAATTTTTCTAAGTTGAGTTTCACCATCCGATTGTACTTGTTTAAATGCATTCACAGGTTGAGTAATGTAGCTTTCTCTGACTTGCTTGACTTGATAAAAGAGACTTTTCCATTCGCTCTGATTCCCGAGTCTTTCCACAAAGCAAGAAAGGTGATAAGAGATTTGGGTCTCAGTTATGAAAAAATTCATGCATGCCCTAATGATTGCATCATGTTCTGGAATGACAATGCAACTGTCGATAATTGCATTATGTGTGGTCTTCTAGATGGAAGAACGTTCATAATGAATTGACTAATAAGACCAATATAGTTTCGGTAAAGGTATTGAGGTACTTTCCTTTAAAGCCTAGGCTTCAGAGGATATTCTTGTGTTCTAAAACATCTATAGCTATGAGATAGCATACTACTGAACGACCCAAAGATGGAAATTTGAGGTATCCTGCCGATGGGGAAGCTTGGCAACATTTAGATTCTAAGTATCCTGACTTCGCCAAAGATATTCGTAATGTCAGATTGGGTCTTTCAACTGATGGTTTCAATCCATTCAAAACAATCATCATTTCTCATAGCACATGGCCAGTTATGTTAATGAACTATAACTTGTCACCGTGGATATGTATGAAGGCGGAGTATATTATGTTATCAATGATTATTCTAGGTCCCTCATCTCCTGGAAATGATATTGATGTATACTTGCATCCTCTAATTGCAGAGTTAAATGAACTATGGAACATGGGAGTGGAAACATTTGATGTTGAAACTAACCAAACATTTAATATGCGTGCAACTTTATTATGGACAGTTAGTGATTTTCCAGCACTAGCAATGCTTTCTAGATGGAGCACCAAGGAAAGATGGGCATGCCCTACTTGTAATCATAATACTTGCTCCCAGTATCTCAAACACAGTCGTAAGATGTGTTACTTGGGTCATCGAACATTTTTGCCCTCTGATCATCCATATCGAAGAGATAAAAAATTATTTAATGGTAAAGAGGAGCATAAAGCTGCACCTACTCCCTTATCAGGTCTTGAGGCTCTTAAAGAAGTACGTGAATTCAATAATGTTTTTTCGAAGGGCCAAAAAAAAGAAAGCAAAAAAATGATGGTCCTTGGAAAAAAAGATCCATACTTTTTGAATTGCCGTATTGGCCGCAAAATAAATTGCCACACAACCTTGACCAGATGCACATAGAGAAGAATTTCTGTGATAGTTTGCTTGGTACTTTGTTGGATATAGTTGGAAAGTCCAAAGATCATATAAATTCTCGTTATGACTTGCATGAGATGGGGATACGCAAAGAGCTTCAACCAATAGAAAATGATAATAGTGGAAAAGTTCATTTGGCTAAAGCTTGTTTCTCCATGAAAACGGATGAGAAAAGGTTGTTTTGCACTGTTTTAAAAGATGCCAAATTACCAAAAAGGTTTGCCTCTAATATATCAAGTCGAGTGCAAATAGATGAGATGAAAGTATCGAGATACAAGAGTCATGATGCTCATTTCATAATGCATCAATTGCTCCAGGTTGCAGTTAGGAAAGTGTTCCCGAAGAATGTGTCTTTAGCCTTGATTAGGTTGGGGAATTATTTTAGAGCCATATATAGTAAGGTTGTAAGAAGAAGTGATCTTGATAAAATGAAGGCTGAAATCATTGATATAGAATGTGAGCTTGAAAAGATTTTTTCTCCAACCATTTTGATATAATGACACATTTGCCTATCCATTTAGTAGATAAAATTAAGCTTGGGGCCCGATTTATTTGCGTCATATGTATCCTATTGAAAGAAATCTGTGTAACTCCAAGGGATTTGTTCGGAATCGAAATACCCCTGAAGCATCAATAGCAGAAAGTTTTTTGGCTGAAGAATGTTTGAAATTTTATTCGAGATACCTAGATGATGGGGTGAACACAAAATTCAGTAGGTATCCAACAACGGATGATGAGGACATTCAAGTAGAGGGAGATAGTTTTCCACCTGTATTTCCTAAGACAGGTCATCCAATTGGAAGTAAAAAGAAAACAAAAGGAAAAACTTTTGATCTGGATAATCAACAGTGGTTTGTAGCACATCGATATACATTGTTTAATACCGGAGATGAAAAAGTAGAGACACTTATCAAGTAAGATAAAATAATTATTTCTATTTTAACTTCCTTTATATGATATCATTAGCTATTTAAATTTCATTGATATACATCGTTATTAATTTAATTTGCAATACATGCCAACAGGGAGCATATGGATTTAGTTGATAATCATACTAGAGGAAATGCATAGGTAAAAGCACAGATTCATAGTCGAGAATTTGGTGATTAGTTTAAGAAAAAATTTAAAAATGTTGAAGTGCCAAATCATTTAAGATGGCTAGCTATAGGGCCTAATTTTGTGGCTAAAATATATACTGGATATTTCATTAATGGATATCGATTTCATACAATGACACGGGACATCTCAGGCAAGACTCAAAATAGTGGAGTGACTTTGTCAACAACAACAGATAGTTTTGCTAGTGCTAGATACCCAAATCCCGTTGATGGAATGATTATCTATTATGGAGTTATTGAAGATATCATTGAGATAGATTATTGGAGTTTCTTTAGTGTTCTACTATTTAGATGTGATTGGTTTCATAATGAAATAGATGAATATAGGTTGACTCGCGTAAATTTCAATAGAAAATGCAGCACAGATGACCCTTTTGTACTAGCATCCAAGTGTATCAAGTGTTTTATGTGGAAGATCCAATTGAGAAAAGGATTTATTATGCAAGAAATAAAGTCCTTGTTGATTTGTATGATTTGGAGGAAGAAAGTTGTCCTAATATTGAAGAAACGTTTTAGAGGGAGCCTAATGATGACATTGGTTCATCAGAAAGAGTAGCTGATGTTGATGTCAAATGGTCGAGAAACGACCTCCCTGTTGATATCATTGATGTTCCTTCACTTGCCCAACATTCAGAAGATGTTAAAACATCAGAAGAGAAGGATGACATTGATGATACCGATTGGGATTGGATAGAAGCTGACGACTGACAAAATTAAGATATTTTAAACTTGTTTAAAATTTCTTTGTAGTGATAAGTAGTATATTAGACTCTGTTTGCAATATTTTGGTTATTTCTTTAATGTGCTAAGATTTGTTGGACACATTGTGAAGTCTTTCTTTTTGGTATCTCTTTTTTCTTTTGGGATTAATTGTGTTGTTAAGTCTTTTTATTTCTTCTTCAATTTCAGCATTCATCTTTTTGCATTGTCTCTGAGCAATCTATAACTTCAAATTGCACCAGTAAAAGTTCAGGTTTTAATCTCTCTCCTTATCTATCTCAATAAAAAATTAGTGTCGCCGAATCCCTCATTTTTGTGCAGCTTGATTTGGCTGAAAGTAAAAACCGTGACATGACTCTCTGTTTCCATTGGTGTTTCTCTTTTCTTTGCAGGTGTATATTCTATTCCTTATATGTTGTACTACTGAGAATATACCAGTGCTATCAGCCTTCCAATTATTCAAGTTTCTTCGTAGCTATAAGTTCAAAATCTTGTCTAATCTATATGGAATGTGGTTGTTGTGCTCTCTTGATTTTTTCTTGGGAATATTCCAGATTTGTTTTTACTCCTGAAACTAAACAGTGGGTTCGTATGTCATTTGGCTATAAAGAGAATGGGTATATACCTGATATGACATTGAAAAGAAAAATACAAAAACCAAATGCACATGTAGATAGTCGCAATAACTATCTTCTAAATACAAAAAATTGCATTTAGCAGTTTGTCCTAGATATTGACTCAATTGCTTAGCGTACGAATTCACTGAGTTGTTGTTCCTCACGTTTGAGATGGAGTTAGCAGTAGCTCCTTTATTTATATTTTATTTCATTTCTAAATGCTTCGGTAGCGAGTTATGTGTTTGAAAAACTTGTTATTTTGAAAGTGAAGTTCGTTCCTCTCTCTTTTGTATTTTCAAGTTCTTGTTAAGTTGGTAAGTTCTAACCATATGATCATAATTCCACATATAGTCAGCATGTGTATAGGACCCTGCTTGGCCTAAATTTGGCATAAAGGATTTCTGGCAGTAGCCTGATGATCTTGATCCCATCCCACAGTAAGTTTTTGTTGTTGATAGCTGATCCAAATCTGAACAATCAAATCGAAGAGTCTAACCTTGTTAATTAAAGTATAAATATGTATTGTCCTATCATATTCCAAACATAACTGGCATATTATTTGTTTGCACTCATCAGTTGGAGATTTAGTTTTGGCTGTCGCCGCTTCCCTTATTCTTGTACAGCTTGATTTGGCTGAAGGTACAAACGGTGACATGACTCTGTTTTCCATTGGTGTTTCTCTTTTCTTCGCAGGTGCATATTGAATTCCTTATATGTTGTACTACTGAGAATTTACCAATGCTACCAGCCTTCCAATTATTCAAGTTTCTTCGTAGCTTTAAGTTAAAAGCTTGTCTAATCTATACAAAATGTGGGTGTTGTGCTCTCTTGATTTGTGCTTGGGAATATTCCAAACTATTTTTACTCCTGAAACTAAACAGTGGGTTTGTATGTCGCTTGGTTGTAAAGAGAATGGGTATATACCTGATATGACATTGAAAAGAAAAATACAAAAACCAAATGCACATGTAGATAGCTGCAATAACTATCTTCTAAATACAGAAAATTGCATTGAGCAGTTTGTCCTAGATATCGACCAATTGCTTAGAGTATGAATTCACTGAGTTGTTCCTCATGTTTGAGATGCAGTTAGCAGTAGCTCCTTTATTTATATTTTATTTCATTTCTGAATGCTTCGGTAGCGAGTTATGTGTTTGAAAAACCTATTATTTTGAAAGAGAAGTTCGTTCCTCTTTCTTTTGTATTTTCAAGTTCTTGTTAAGTTGGTAAGTTTTAACCATATGATCATAATTCCACATATAGTCAGCATGTGTATAGGACCTTGCTTGGCCTAAATTTGGCATAAAGGATTTCTGGAAGTAGCCTAATGATCTTGATCCCATCCCACAGTAAGTTTTTGTTGTTGATAGCTGATCCAAATCTGAACAATCCAATCTAAAAGTCTAACCTTGTTAAGTAAAGATAAATATGTATGGTCCTATCATATTCCAAACATAACTGGCATATTGTTTGTTTGCACTCATCAGTTGGAGATTCAGTTTTGGTTGTCTTATATATTCATCAATTTTTCTTGTTCCATCTTAAATTCATACAGGTTTGTATAAAAATGAATCAACAAGAGCCTTCAACAAATAACAAAAGAGCAAGGAACACGACATTAGTAAACCTGGATCATTAACAGCCATGGCAAATAGAAAATGACATCTACTGACAACAAAGGGAACTGTTCAAGTTATACAATCGGAGAAACAAAATATTCTAAAGTTAATTGAACAAGAGAAGCCACAAGTAGCACCACGAGCACCACTATCTAGACAAATTGAACAATCTGTAGTGGTAGAGGAGCAGCTGCATGCAGAGGATGAGCAACATGTAGAGGAACCTTTCCAAATGACAGATTCAGCCAAGCCAATCCTACAACAGCTGAACATTCTAAAGTACAAGGTAATATATATCTTAGAAATTTATTGAATTCATTCATGACCTCTAATTTCTTCTATTTTCTTATAGCTGAAGAGGCATCAACTAGAAAAAATAGGAAAAACACAAATGCACAAGGTGCATGCTCGGCAAGAGAAAAAATTGATCACATTAAACCAGAACAACCAACCTGTTGGTCCCATAGATAATGTTGTAACTAAGTTGGGTAGCTTCCTAGGCACATTGGCAAGGAAAGCGCACATTTACCCATTGGATATATTAGATTGGAGGCATATGGATACTAAACAGGAGTTATGGGAGTATACTCAGGTTTATGTTCTGAATATTTGATATATTTTTAGTTGAGTGGTTCTGTGTCTATGAATGTGGTGGCTATATTTTCTAGCTTTATTTTTTTTTTTGGTGTTGACATTTGAATATCAAGATACATATCATTATTTGTAACTGAATTGAACCAACTTGTAGGCAAAATATGATATTCCTGATGCCGCAAAACATTGGGTTTTGGAAAGAATTCGAGAATCTTGGAGAAAGCATAGAAATGATTTGAAAAGAGATCACTACGATCCATATAATGATGATGTTGTTCGGTTGAAGAAAAAGCCCGATAGTGTTTCAGAATGTCAATTTAAAGAGCTCTTCGTGTATTGGAAGTCCGAAAAATTCCAGGTAATTGTATTTCACAATTTGCAATCATATTACTATTATTCCTACAGATGGAGCCTTTTATTACTATAGTTTATGTTAATGATTCAATTTTTTTAGAAAATGTCCAAAACCAATATCGAGAATCGGAAGAAGCTAATGAATCCACACACTACTGGGAAGAAGAGTTTTGCTTTAGTTCGCAACAAATTGGTGTGTTCTCTTATTTATTATTTAGTTATAACTATTCATTTAAATAGTTTTTGATATTCACTAAATATCATATAAGAAGGGGAATCTTTGTCTCTAAAGGAGATGTTTTCGGTCACAAGGGCAAGAAAACCTAATCATACATACAAGTCGTCTAATGAGGACACCAACAGTAAAATTGTATGAAACTTATCCTTTTGAAGTTAATATTGACATAAATGATCAATTCTTAATTTTTACTTACATGAATGTGCTTTTGAATATATGATTATTAGGCTCAAATGGAGGAAATTGAAAAACAATAGGGAGCAAATGAACAACCCGTTGATGCATTTTCAACCGTCATGGGTGCTGAACATCCAGGACGTGTAAGACTACTTGGAAGGGGGGTTACAAAGACTTCTTTGAAAAGATTAAATGGCAGCTCCGGACAAATTTTAAATTCCACAAATGATGTTGTCCAACAAATGCAAGGAAGGATGCAAAAAATGGAGGATCAAATCGGGGACTAAAAGAGAACAATTCGACAAGAAGTTGTTGCAGATGTAATTGCTCAACTTTAAAATACAGGAATAATTGATCCGAAGATACTGGTGGCATTGTCCTTTCCTTCACCAATGGAATCGACTTCTACATTAGAAGCCACTCAAAACAGTCAAGGTTAGTATTTGAATTCTGAATTGTACTCTATTTCATGTGGTGGTGGCTGTATTGGAGTGTTATTTGTGGTTGGTAACTAAGAGAAAGGAGTCAGTAGAGTGAAGTTTTATGCATTTCTGAATTAGTTGTTGGAGTGTTGTTGTTGGTTAGTAAGAAAGTGTTATTGGAGTGTTGCGGTTGGTTGGTAAGAGAGTGTTCTGAATTGGAGTGGTATTTGTGATTGCATTTCTGATGTTGATTTAAAGAAAACAATGTTGCTGCTTTCTTGTGATCAAATCCAGCAAGCTGAGCTTTTGCATCTCTATTTAACTCCTCAGCAAACTCCTTGGACTTGTTAATACCTATCAATTTTGTATAAGTTACCTTATCAGCAACTAAGTCCTTCCCACCTGTTTTCCCCAATTGCTAAGAAGACTGTGACAGCAAGAATATCATCCATAACTTGAAATAAAAACCCAATACATCTTGTAAACTTCCTTAGCTTCTCCAAATCTTCATCTTCTGCCCCACCTGAAATAGCCCTAATCACAACAGACCCTTCTAATAAAGCTGCAGTCTTGTGCAAATGAATCAGTTTCAAATGCTTTAACTCAACATCAGAACTGCCCTCAGATATTATATCGACAACCTATCTAGCTACAAGAGTCTATGGACCTTTGGTGTTTTGTAGGAAGATAAAAAATTAGCTAGCTCTAAGTTATTTGAGAAAATGTTTGATCCTTACGGAGCATTGATATAACTAACTATAGTTGCTTGAGATGTTGTGCGAAGGTACTGATATGATCATGTTTAATTTTGTAAATATGTGTCAATTTATGGAAATATCACTGAAAATAGATATGTGATGGTAGGATATGTTTTAAAATGCCATTTGTTTTACATCTAGTATATACTAAATGTTGTTTCTCAATTAGTTCTGGGTTGAGATGTTGTTGGTCCATTATTCATTTATTTAGGTTTCGTTGTGAATCACTGTCTCTTGTTACTGTGATGGCTCTCTTTAAGACATATAGTTTGCTAGATAAGCTACTTTTATTACTAATCTTATCTAAATCTCAAGATAGTGGATCTAGTTCTGTGGTAAGTTTTTCCCATGGCGACCTATGTTATTGAAATGTGACTAGATTCATAGATACACATAAATCCTTGATTTGATTGATCGATTTCTATTTGATCTTTTTCAACTTTTGTTGTTCTTGTTGTGTACTTTGTTGCTCAATTTTACATTTGTTTTTCTTATTGTTGTAGGTGTTCATGACATAGAAGATGGTGGTAACGAAATTGATGAACTAGACTTGACCTAAGAGATCGATCACATTGGCTTCTTGCCGCACTGCACTATTAGAAAAACTTGTGTATGTTTTGATTGAGATCAATCACATTTGATAGAGTATATATACGTAGTTTCAAACATCTTATATTTTTTAACATTCCAAACTTATGTGTTTTGAATTTTTTGAATGGTCAAAAAATATTATTTGATCGCTTATATTGGTTGACATTTTATCAATTTATGTTATGGTAGCCTTATATAATTGTTGCAGTAACATAACATAATATTATATTGTTGAATAGTTAAATTTTAGCTTTAGGGATAGTTATTTTAGGCTATTAGGACAATTATAATAATTGTCCTAATAGCCTAAAATAACTGTCCCTATAGCCAAAATTAACTGTTGCTATAGCTCATGTGTAACTGTTGCAACAACTTGCAAAATAATCATCCTATAAAGTTTTTAGGCGGTTTATAACTGTCACAATAGTTAGCCGTTCCAATACAAATCAAACCGACAAACTGTTGCAATAGCCTAAAAACTGTCGCAATAAGTTTTATTGGGACGGTTGAAAACCATCCCAACATATAATAAACTATTGCAAAATAAATCGTCCCAAAAATATATTAAACCGTTGCTATAGGTCGATACCTGCAAACTGTTTTAAACCGTCTCATTAGCCCTAAAACCATGGCTTTATCATACCCATAATCGTCGCCATAGGTGATATATAAGAACGGTTTGTAATCATCCCAACATATATTTAACCGTCGCGATAGATCGATATACGCAAACAGTTTACAACAGTCGTAATAGCCCATAACCGTGGCCTAAAGTATACTGTTAATCATCACCATAGATTATATAAAGGAATAGTTTATAACCGTCCCAACATAATAATAATCGTCACTATATGGGGAATGACAATAACCGTCGCGAAAGACCAACTTTTAGCAACGGTTACCAAAATCGTCGCAAAAAATCGTCCCCATAGGTCTACTGTAACGCGTTCAGTTGTGTCCATTCTATAACCGTCACGATAAGGATATTGGAACGATTATTATAGCTATGAAGATGGTATAACAACTGTTCCCATAGCCCATTTTTCCACTAGTGATGGGTGTGTTTAACATTTGGTAAGCAGGCCTCAATTTAGGCATCCCTATTTATAGGATGATACCTATGGTATAATTAACTTCACAATCACCCTTATGTCTAAGATGGTGAAAAAGTTGGCTACTACACACATAATTGTCTATCATTGCTTTGGTTTCCATATCTTTTTTTCAAGGATGATGTGCATTCCTAATGTTCACCCAAAACCCTTCTTTCGAAGATGGCCTTGAGCTTTCTAGAGTTTTGAGCCTTCACTCATCAAACCCATGTGGGTATTTGGTGCTTTCACCTACAATCCCAACCAAGTTAGCGTAGAAATGATAAAACCCGTAAGTAAGAACTACCAAATAGAGGCTAACAATAACAACCCACACATACTTTAACCCCTATTCACACATAACCCTAAGAGGGAGATCTAGCTACACATAAGATATATAAGAATAGATATACCCATAATATCCATTGAGATAAATTGTTAAAGATTAAGTGAATGTTACTTCAAACTTTGCACTCCTACAAATCAACAATGGAAGTGAGATATTCCCCCACTTAGAAGATCTCCAATGTATTCTTCATCCAAAATTTATACAATATTCTTTTTTCCAAGTATAGAGGCTATGAACTCAAGAGCTAAACCTAAAAATTGGGGAAGATGGAATATTATGAATAATAGGGTTTGTCTTTTTTTTGGCAAAGTTGGGATCAACCACATGAATTAAAATTTCTACCCTTGGGTTGCACTTTTCTGCTGTGCCGCGATAGCACAGGTTTGGCCACGACCGTAGTTAACGCGACCACGATAGGTTGACCTTCTTGAAAGACCACGATCACGGTTCTCAGACCGTGACCGTGGTAACTGAGGCTATTTCTACTCCAGGACTTCAGGTGCACTTTCTTGCCTTCTTTTGATCACTTTTACACTCCAGTACACATCTTTCTATTTCATCAACTATGTGCCTGCAAAATATGTATATTAGTGCCTTCAATCATAATTGTCTCATTATTCATTCAAAACACGGTAATGTGCACGAAGGTTGATTGCAAATAAGTGGTAAAATCACCACTCATCAATACCCACAACTTAAAGCTTTTGCTTGTCCTCAAGCAACACTACCTCTTACCACGAGAGAACAATTATCTATACCCAAACTTCATGCCTAAAATCTTACAATAACTTTAGCTTAATCACTACAACAAGTAGCTTGTTACACATTGGCTAAGCATTTTTCACCACTACCCTCATAATAAGATACACTATCAAAGGATACATAAGACTCCAAAGAGCTATCAAGAAACAACAACTAATGCTCTAAAAGTGACTCACTTTTAGATCAAACCTAAGTCTTACTCTATTTGCCTCCTCGTGCGAAAAGTGAGGAAATCACCTTACTCAACTTGTTTCACATGCCAACCTCACAAGAAAGACAATTTCACATGCCAGGCTACCAAATATGCCACAAGAAATTTTAAGTTAAAAAACTCTCTCCCTCAAAAAAGAAACCTCTATGCAACAAGTCTCAAACCATAGGCTTGCCCCTATTTTCAATAGCCACTACAAAGAAAGTAAATGGTTTGAGATCTAAAAGGACTTTCCAAGCTTGTAACATAGGTTCGGGTTAGGGTAGGATATAATTGGGGAATAACATGGTTATACTCCTCCTTGAACATCTACATCATACTTTTCAATCCTCCTTTTTTATTTTGGGCCACTTATCTTTGTTTTCTCTAATTTTTTATGCCTACCTTTTTCCTTCTTTGTACACCCAATTTTTTCCATTCCTTTTTCTTGTACTCTAGTGCAATTCATTCTTTTGTTTGATCCTTTCTTCTTATATTCATTTACTTTCAATACTAAGGCACAATAGGCATTTTATTTACAACTTCGTGGCCACAAATTTACTTCCATCAGTCTTTACCACCCCCAACTTAGGATTTTAACCTCAAGTTTCAGTTTTTAAGTTCAAGGAGGGCTTGGTTCAAAAGAGGGATAAAAATAATGGTTCACGACTTGTAATGTATTTGCCAAAGAAAGGTCCAAAGTCTCAAAGTGGGTAACTAGGGATTACATTCATGCTTGGGTAGGATTTTTAGGATATAGTTGCTTCCAAAATTACAAAGATGGCCTAAGATCATTTCTCCAACCAAATACTATCAAAATTAGCTTTGAAACACTAATGGGGAAAGTTCTAGATAACACAAGTATACAAGAGATCAATGCAAAGAGCTCACCACACATGGCATGCAAACACTCGCTAAAGAGGATCAATTGTCCCTCCCATGAGAGACAAAATTGGAGTATCTATCATTTCATTATTTACAAGTCAAAAACTTATGGAGTCACAAAAAGAAAAGAATTTTTTTTACGAAGTTGCTCACATCCGTGCCCTTAATTTTTGAAAAATTTGGATGGAGGGGCTTATTTATTTAGAATTTATAGCACACTTAATTTGCTAAGTTATGGAAACAACCAAAGCCTTAGTCTTACATTTTGGCTAAAAATGGGCAAACCAACCATATGGCTACTCAGACTTTGCCAATGGCATAAAATATGACCCTAAATTTAAAATATCAATGCTACAGGTACTTAGACTTCGCTTGCAATCATGACATTTATTCTACAGGTACTCAGACTTCCCCTGCATCTATGTCTCAAAACCAAACACGACGTTTTACCCTTAAGAATGTCATCACTCAATCTATCATAGGGCAAAGCTAGTCATACATCACCGTATTAAAAGATAATTAAAGTAAAAGAAAAACTAAAACTAAAAACCACATGATAATCCATAAAATGTGGGCACCATCAGAGTGCCCAAAAATGTGGGATCCCTAAAACAAAACAAAATAATATCCCAGATGTCATCCTAAAACATCATAAAAATAAATATCCAGCAACACATCACCAAAATCATACAAATCCGAGGCACCCCCAACAAAAAGGAATGTAGTGTCCTCACTGGATGTGTAATAAAGCAAGAGTAAGAGGGGTCTCCCTGAATCTACATCAGGAGCTTCTCTCTCCCACTGACTTTGCACCATCAGCATTAGCATCATCGACACCAATCAGTAGAGGCTTCATCCTTACTGTCTATCCTAGGTGAAGATAGTCAATGGTTGGGCTTGAGCACCTTGAAGATGCCCTTCACCCCCCTTCCATAACTTCTTGAGAATTTATCTCTCTTCTTCTCTTTCTTTACCATCTTCTTATGTGATTCTCTGAGGTCCCTGTGTGTTTCGGTTAAAGTTGAGTAGGCTCTCTCTAATATGGCAATAGTAGCTCCCTATTTCTTCTATTCCTCATAGTATATGTCATAATCCGACTAAGTCACATAGGATTTGAGATAATCTGGACACTAGCTCCCTGACCTCTCGCATTTGATCTGAGATATCATCGAAGGGGTTGAATGACAAAGGTCTACAAGAATTCATGTCCTCTTGGGCTGATTTGCCGGTGTCCATGTTCCTTTTCTTGCTCTAACTAGGGCACCTTCTCCCCTGAATTTAAGATGGAAAATATGGGGGCCTGGGAGCACCCATGTATCCACAGCATATTCCTCCACCTATACTCTCCTACATAACTCGGTAATAAGGGATGAGAAGAGAAAATATGTACCTCTATAGTTCTTAAAATACCGTCGCTCTAAGATCATAGTCTCACCCATATTCCAAGCAATGCCATATATAATACAAGCCATCATCCGAGCTCGCATGTCTATGACAATGGTCATGTGAGTACATTGCGAGACTCTACTGCAGATGATATTCATCCATAGCCTGGCTTCAGCTGTGAAGTCATTCATCAAAATATCTCTCTTGGTATCCCAACGTACTTCTTTGCTCGAACATAGTATGTTTGCCATCAAGGTTCCTGGATGGAATCCTTTTGCTTGGAATTACCCCATATTAGCATTCGGCAACCCATTTACCTCATTAATCTACTCTGCTCTGAAGTTCACTTGCTTTCCCGAATTGTCATCACTAGGTTTGTAAGAGAAACCATGCTAAGGTTCACGTAGAACTCACGTACCCACTGCTCATTTACATATCACGGGTCCGGGGCAAAACACATCCACCTAATAGCATTGAGTCGGGCATGGAGTGCTGGGAGCTTCTCCTCCACTTTATCAAGGAAAATCCCCTTTTCAGGAGTAATTTTGTCCTTAGCAGATCATCAAAGTAGAGGTCTTGGCATTCGGTGGCCATGAACTTGGTGTTGTCAAAATCTCCCATCTTTGAGGCTTAGAACCTATAATCAATGCAACTCAGACCATCATTAGGATTATCTAACCAAAAATATGCCAAATCAAACAATTAGGCTCATGCGGTAGCGTTATAGAAGGTTTTGGGGGCCGAAATGGATGTGCAGAAATTTTAGTTCCAGCAAACACTGTCCTCAGGTATGGCGATCGTGGAGCATTAGTCGTGATAGTTCCAAGATCGCGGTCATCGGGATTGTGATTGCGGTACCTAAGGCCAAATTTGATAGTTTTTGTATTTCAATCTAAATAAACACTTTTAACCTTAACTTTTTGTTCCTTCTAGGCATATCAACATTATAATCATAGAACTTGAGCCTAGAATGTGTGATCACAACCTCAAACTCAAAGGAATTAGCGATGAACTCATTGGAGCGTTGAATCAAACACATGGTGTACACGCTTGTTTCAACCATTTTGAGCCTAAATCTGGGTACTTAATACTTCCCTATTAGTGTGTACACTAACTACAACAGCTACCACAACAATAATCATGAACGAACATACATTTGGTAATGAAAACATTAATTTAGGCCTATCTCTAAACTACAAGTTCTAAGTATGCAATTAAGTTAAAAATAAGGGAGTTAGGACAATATACCAAGGTCAAATGATGCAAAAGGAATGAAATGATACTTGGATATGTAATGCAAAGACAAAAAATTGAGAGAATTTGAGTGAATTGTGGAAGAGATATGTGTAGGCAATGGGCATTCGGAAGGTCATTTAAACTAATTCGACCGTGATCGTGATCCTAGTTCTGCAATCGTGGTCATGCGGCCTTCGTGATCACGGTGGAATAGACTATAGTCGCGGTAAATGAGACCAAACAACTGGGTCTCCTACACTTCTTATTTTATTCAAATTACTAATTTCACATGTTTCTTTTTCAAATTAAATCAAAATTCCTCTTAGAACAAACATTTTATGGATTATGCATGCACAAACAAAACAAAAATCTACTCTACCAAACATGAATTAAAAAGGATATGTCCTATTTTTGTGGCATGGTGGGGTGCCACCCGTCGCTCGCTTAGTTTAACGTCGTAGCACGACGCCTTCACCACTTCATTTTTTGCTTTCACTTAGAATATTTAAATCTCTATCCTAGATTTTGTTCAATATGCAATAAGCGACAGAGGGATAGAAGATTCAAATCTTCCAAGATGAGGCTTGGAAGAGGTAAGGAAATGGCAAGCAAGCTTTGATCTCACCATTTTGAAGATTTGAACCTTTTACCCAACTTTACATAAATTTTGCGGCTTGGCCCCTTAGTTAAAGGTGTGAACATCAATAGGCCACTCTTGGTACATCGAAAGTTGTGTTCTTTGGCCTTTGAAGGACGGGGTTCCATATGCTCTTTCAAAATGTCAAATTCCAAAATGTAGGAATCATACTCCGTCTCCCCATAATCTATTATTTGTCATGGTGGATGGATTCTCATCACATTCTCAAGGCACAATATTGAAAAGTTGGTTGAATAAGGTCCAACCCCTAATTTTGAAAAGGCCTCCTCTATAGCACCTTCTTCTTGAAATGAATTAGAGTTATCATAAGAGATTTTCCTTGATTATTATTTTGACTCTACAATTATTTATTTTATTTTGGATTCTTCTTCTTCATACAATTTGGTTGATTGGGAAGTCACCGAGGAGTCTTCTCTACCAAGCTTGTCATCATAGCTTGGTTTCTTTTCTTAATAAACCTCCTCTTGGGAGATGGGCAAGGTAGTGATAGTTTCAATCTTTTCTTATTTGCCTATTTTCTCCATTTTGACACTTCTCCATCCTAATTCCTCTTGATGCATGTCTTGTTTACTATCCCCCATTGTATCTACCCAATCCAAAATAGCTAGTAGTCCTGTGTCAAAGCTATTGAACTCGATATGTTGCTCTTCCTTCTTCTCATCATAAGACCTATCAAGATCATAAGAAGAATAATTAAAGTGGTTAGCATAATAGGGGAAGGGGCATTTGGACAGTTATCCCAATGTCCATCTTGACCACTACATAAAGAACACCTATACTCCCTGTAGGATTAAGATGATGGATCCATCTCTCTTTGGGAAGCATAGTTATAATCTCTCCTGAAGTGTGGTCCATCATAAATTGGACATGGATTGTATTGATAGGATTCCCAACTACTAACATCATACTTGTCAGAAGATTCCATAGAGAAAACTAAAGTAGAACAAAAATCTACCTACAAAAGAAAATCACAAGCAAATGTTTACAAGCTTCAATTGAAGCAAGTAAGCTAAAATTCCATACTAACTTAATACGCCAAATTGTTCCTCAGCAACGGTGCCATTTTTGGATAATGCTAAACTTACACATCAATTTGAGTGCAAGTTGGTCGTTGTGAATATATTTACCTAACTTTGGAGTCGGGGTCAAATCCACTTGGAACAATGTGAGTGGCAATAAAGTTAATTCAAAATAATAGATACTAGTTAAATTCCAATCAATAGTACAAGAAGATAAAAATAGGGGACATAGGTATCCACACTAATGTTTCTTTTTGGGTTTTTCAAGTATAAATTTGGGGCTATGAATAATTAGAGTTTTAACAATTAGGCATGGATCTTGAGATTATGTGTTACTAAGAAAAGTGACATATGACTGCTATTGGTCGCCATCATTTTAGTAGATCACATATGGGTAGGTTCGGTTATAGATTTTGATGCTAGTCTTTCAACAAAACACCAAACTTTCACCCATTGATTCTTTCGAATACCTAATGGGTGTTTTCAACATTTAGTAACCAAATCTCAATTTAGGAATCCCTATTTCCAGGATGACACCCATGGTATAGTTAACTTCAAAATCACCCTTATGTCTAAGATGGTGAAAAATTTAACAACTACACACATAATTGTCTATCATTGCTTTGGTCTCCACATCCCTCTTTCAAGGATGATGTAGATTCCTAATGTTCACCCAAAATCCTTCTTTCAAAGATGGCCTTGAGCTTTCTAGAGTTTGGAGCTTTCACTCATCAAAACCATGTGAGTAATTGGGGCTTTCACCCACAAATCCCAACCAAGTTAGCATAGCAATGATAAAACCCATAATTATGAACTACCAAATAGAGGCTAACAATAACAACCCAAATGTACTTTAACCCCTATTCACACATAACCCCAAGAGGGAGATCTAGCTACACATAAGATAAATAAGCATAGATATACCCAGAATCTCAATTGAGATGAATTTTTGAAAATTAAGTGAATGTTACTTAAAACTTTGCACTCCTACAAATCATCAATAGAAGTGAGCTATTCCCCCACTTAGAAGATCTCCAATGTTTTCTTCACCCAAAACTTATACAATATTCTCTTCTCTATGTATAGAGGCAATGAGCTAAAGAGCTACACCTAAAAATTGGGGAAGATGGAATATCATGAATAATAGGGTTTGAGTCTTCTTTTTGTCAATGTTGGGATCAACCATGTGAATTGACATTTCTTCCCTTTGCTGCATTTTTCCGCTGTGCTGTGATCACACAGGCTTGGCTGCGACCGCAATTAGTTCACGCGACTACGATAGGTTGGCCTTCTTGACTGACCACGACCACAGTAACTGAGACCATTTCTGCTCTAGGGGTGTGTTTGGTATGATGGAAAATGTTTTCTGTAAAATATTTTCTTATTTTTCCTTACTTGATTGTAGTTAAATATTGGGAAAATGTTTTCCATAAGAACTCATTTTCCTTCATTTGAGGGAAAATGACTTCCCTCATGGGGGCCAAAGGAAGTCATTTTCCAAAAAATGACAAATGTGACTTATGCCCCTATCGCCGCCCCTCTTCACCACCCCAACAACACTCATATTCACATTTCTCAAAAAATTAACATTACTCGAAAATATGTTTCACTGTATTTTGCTTCATTTTTTCACTGCTTAAAATAAAAAATAGTGAAGCCCGAATTTTTTTCTTTTCCAATGTTCGTTGAATGTATTGTTATTTCCATATGCGTAGAGGAAGATTTACCTATGTTACTTTTGCTAATTGCATATTTCAGTTTATCATCGATGTAGCTTATTTCACAAAGTTGAATAAGCTTGTCGTTCCGTTGTATTTCTATTTATTGTAGTATCTTGCGATTGTCCTAACAAAATGTTGAAAAATGTCTCCTATATTTGCTAGATATTAATTGATTAAATTTAGTGATTGTAACATTTTAGTATTCGATATTGATATTATTTGTTATGCTTAAATTAGTTCTTACAAATTGTTGAGTTGCTAGAGGCATTGATATACTAGTTAACAGTTAGAAGTATTTTCTAAAAAATATTTTTTCACTCACCAATCAAACACTAGAAAATGTTTTTCTAAAAACTATTTTCTACTCACCAACCAAACACCATAAAATATTTTTCACTCGCCATCCAAACATGAAAAAATTAGTAGAAAACCAACTTATTTTCTAAAAAAACTTTTTCCAGGAAAATATTTTCCATCATACCAAACACACCCTTGGTCTTCAGCTACACTTTCTTGCCTTCTTTTGATCATTTTTACGCTACAATCCACATCTTTCTATTTCATCAACTATGTGCCTGTAAAATGTCGATATTAGTGCATTCAATCACAATTGTGTCTCATTTATTCATTCAAAACATGGTAACGTGCACAAATATTGAGTACAAATGAGTGGTAAAATCACCATCCATCAGTAAGCTCCAACTACCTATTTCAAATATATTTCTTCGATTATTTTCTCATTAAAACTTGATTTTGAAAGTGAAATTTGAGGATTTTGGCCAGGAAGGCCTAAATTGGTCTTTTCTCGATATAAACCGTAATTTCAACCCGTTTTCATAGGGGCATTCTTCTACAAGTTTCTTTAATGATAGAAAATATATTTTTGGACAAAAAAATTGGTTTTTTGTTCTTTTTTCAATAACCTATTTCGTGGGTCTGTATTGACCTCGACCTAGAAATGGGAAATATAGATATTGTTGGCTTTATTTTAACACGTAGATTCAATATTTATGAATTTTAGTTGATTTTGGATTCGTTCGTGAGGTGAAATCTTAGTGTTGAAGGCTTGTTTCTACTGGTATACAATGTTTGAGGTAGGTTATAACTTACCTTTCTTTAGACTAGGCTAGGTAGTTAATATTGGTATAAAATCATATAGTTGTGGGAACCAATCAAGGATTATTTGGTGGTATTGTATAAAGACTTAATTCATCACTTCATGATGACGCCTACCATAACCCACCAGTAGGCAAGCTAACCCATAGTCCAGAATGGCTAGTTACTAACCACTTAATAATATAAGGAAAAGAATATGGATTATATGAAATAAAATCAATACATAATTGAATCTTAAAACCTGCTGGTATCAGTATAAGAGCTTCTAATACATTAGGAGTACAAACTGAAACAACAATAGAACTACACTAATACAACTTATCTATGAATACAATTTAGAGATTAGTCTAATACATAAGAGAGAGATAAGTAATACTCCGAACGTCGGGAGCTCACTATAAGTCTCCGAACCATGACTGCTTTGCACAATCCACACATCAACACGATAACTGACAGCGCCCAAACGCACACGCAAGTGTACGTGGTCTTATCAAGTAAAATAGTGGCTTCAAGGAACCCCAAGTATCGATCTCTCAGGGACTTATGTTCGCCGCCTATCTAATTCTAGTTTAACTAATTGAGAAAAAAATAAACAAGAAGAGAGTTTGTAATTTTGTAAATTACAAATAAAATAAATAATGCATAAAAATAAAAGTCTTGGGGCATTCAATGGAGAAAAGTCCAGGGTTAAAGCACTTCGAACAATCATACTATGTTATTGAATTTTATTCGTTAACTTGCTTATCGTGATTGTTAATTCGTAGAGTTAATTGCAGGATCATGGTTTCCCAATCTATAATCTTTTACCTAATATGGACATTACAACTACATCATTAAGCGAGGATGTAATAATCCAATTAAGTTAATTAAAGTTGTCACCCTACATATGAATCAAGTAAGACTTCTAAGTACATCCTGTCCTAGACGCTAAGTTTAATTCTTTATTTTATAAAGAATAAAAACCCAAACTTTGTTTATTCCTATGTTCTATCTCTCTATTTCCTCTCCCGAGATCAAAAGGTCGACAATATATATATTTTATGGGTGATCAATGTATAAAATAATTAAAATAAGAATAAACAAACAATCAAATATGATAAGCAAAAATTAATCAAAATTAATCCAAAACAATAAGGGAAAAGGCATCATTTTCACCCCATACTAAATAAGAAAAGTCTAAGCCACACCTAAATTATATAAGTGACCTATTACATACCTTAACTATATAAAAGTGATATTATTACCTCCTCGTGACCCCCATTCTAAGGCGCGTGTGTTACACTTATTTTAGGCGCATCCAGCCTATTAAATAACAAAAGTAAACGGCTAAAAACATTAAGGGAAAAGACATCGTTTCCAACCCAAACTATAGTCGAAAATTTGAATCCACACCTAAACTATATAAGTGACCTATTATACACCTTAACTATAAAAAAGTGATACTTTTTACTGACGTGGTGCTGACGTGGTAGCGCATGTAAAACACTACACCACATGCAAGTGGTGGTAGCCAGACAGGGTGTAAATAGTTTCACTTTTTTTATAGTTTAGGTGTGTAATAGGTCACTAGTATAGTTTAGGTGTGACTTCAATTTTTCGGGTATAGTTTGGGGTGAAAACAATACCTTTTTCCAAAATAATAATAATCATGTTCTTAATTTTAATCCTGAAAAAAGGGGTTTTTAGCCACTAATAATAACAATCATGATCCAAATAATTGAATACATGATATGAAAAAATTAAAAACTAAAAATAAAATTAAAATCTAATAAACCGTGCTTTTCGTCCAAAATAGTCCAAAACGTCATGCACCATTCCAGGTGGATATATATTATCCCAAATTGTTTCCAAGTTGACCAAGGAAATAGTATGGTTGTCCCATCATGTCCAGCTGTCCCCACCAATATATGTTCCCTTTATTGTATATATTTTGTATAAGATATTTTAATCATAAAAGGATTTGGTGGAAATCACGTGAGCCGCCCTTAATTTGCGTGACATGCCTAACTGTGTCGGCAGATATCAATTTGCAGTGCATGACGCAGCAACGCGATGCGTCGCTCAACGCGTTGGCACATTGATGCGACGCATTGACTTCACGTTGTCTCACTGGAATTTACATTCAAAAATCTGATTAAGTGGAGAACGTCCTATCCTTTTCCATATTTTTTATAGTGTATTTTCAATAAATTTTTGGCCTTTAAATCATTAATATATCACATTATTTAATTCACCAAGCCTCCTGCAATATCTAATACTATATATAAAAAATCAAAACAACACAATTTTCTCAGCATCAAATCAAAACAAGAGCTAAGATAAGACAAATTCGCAATGATCTTTCACTTTTTATTTCGACTTTTGGCTTAATCAAATTAAACTTTGTACATTCCAAATAAGTTATTTCACTCATAATTATACATTTAAAAATTTAAAACAAATTAAACACAGTAGAATCCACTGAGACCAACTAGACACACACCTACCTCAAGCTAGTAAAAATAGTTTTTTGAGTTGAACTCTAAATTACTTAATTAAGTACAAACTTGTTTGAAAAATACTTTGGTCATTATAAATACACACTTGGACACTTAAATGCTTATTTATATCAATATGAACACGTTAAGCGCACGAATTGCTCTCAAAACAGGACGAAATAAGCTAGAATAATGATACGAAAGTGTATAAAACCACCTCAAATCATAACCCACACTTAAATCCCTGTTCGTTCTTGAACAACTCTTTATTCTAAGCATACAAATATGAGGTGATGTTACACTTCTACTAAATTAAAGACACTCAAGCTAGTACTACAATGACTATAGGGAATGCAAGTTTCTACACAAAGCACGTTATTTACACAATTGATAGCCCATGAACACTACTCCAACACATCCTAGCCTCAAGAATTTACTCACCTAGTTGGCAAACTCATGCATATTATTCAATCAAAGACATCATACAAATCACCCACATTCATCAAACATGTGCCCTTACAATAAGAGAGTTACCCATAAATACTCACAATAATTCAATTTATAACGTAATGGGTACAAGAATCAAATTACGCTCACTCTCACAAGGAATTCACAAGTTACACATAATGAACCATAGGCTTTCCCTTAGTGTAGTGCTCCACTAATAGTCGAATGTAAAGGTTAGGATAAATTAGGACTTTTTCGGGTTGTAATGTAGGCTAAGGGACAGGTAGGAACTATTTTGGCCAAGAATAGTGACTAACCTCTCTAAGCGCTTTAATACACTACATCATACATTCAAAACAAATCTTTAGGACCAAATTACACCATTTTTGTCTACCTTATTCTTTTATTTTTGACCCATCTCTTTTAAGCATTTTCACAAATACTTGGTGGACGCATAGTTTACTACCACAAGAATCAAATTTTCTCATTTTTTTTCTACCATGGTAATATTTCTAACATCATTTATATCACATCAATCCACCACACATCAATTATAAACACCAACAACTATTACCTAGGGGCATCAATTTCACCTTTTTCTTTTTTAATTTTCTCAAGCTCCTTACTAATTCAATTTTTTTTTTCAATTAAAGCACTTAGGAGCTTTTTGGACCAAATTATGGTCTATCAAAGAAGGGATTAGGCTACTTATAAGGCTACCAAAGAAAAAGCTAAAGGCTCAATGAAGGTTAGCTAGGATAATGCACAAAGGTAGGTAAAAGAAGGTATAAAATAAGGCTATTAAAAATGCCCAAATCATTTCCTAAAACCACATTCTTTATTTTGATTCACACACACACCGGGCAAGTTCTAGACATCATATGCAACAAGGAATATACAGAAAAACCTTACACACACATGACACATGCTCAACTCAATAGGATCATCATAGACGCCCAACCAAACAATAGCATGAATTGAAAATTAAGCCAGCAAAACTAGAGTCACAAACTTGAGCCTAAGAGTCTCAATAATAGCAATTCACTCATTCAACATACTTTTTCAAATAAACTCACTTGCACCATGTAATAAAAAATAGCATAAAAAAATATCTCACTTATTCCTAACTTAATTTTTTAAAAATTAAGCCAAAATTGAGAATTTTCCCACCCACACTTAAAAATCTACTTTGTCCCCAAAATGAATTTAGAAGTAAAAAGATAGAAATACTTCTTGAAGCCTCTAGGCCTAGCTAGTAGCATTTTAACACATAAAGGAGATTCGCGGGACCCTACACTCATTCTTTGTCATGCTTCAAGTTCAAGTTTATGGTACTCAGACTTACCATCAACCTGTGATTCAACCAAAAACAAAAACTACATAAAATAAAAACTAAAAGTTGAAAATAAAACCTACTTACCTTGGGTTGCCTCCCAAGAAGCGCCTAATTTAATGTCGCGGCACGACCTAATCAATCTTTTCCTCCACCTTGAGGATATTAATTAAGGTGGTGGTACAAAAATTAATGAACTGAGTAATAGAATGTGCATGATAAACCACTCGGCCTTCAAGTGAGGTGTGTTTTTATATTGCTTATCTGGTGTAAAATCAAGAATATAGAATTCTTGTTCCTTATCTTCACACTCTTCCTCTATTTTAAATGATTCCACAGATAAGACATCGTCTAAATATAATGTAGAAAAGTGTTTCGAGTGAGGCCCAACCAGTCCTACTTCATAATTTACACAATCTACTACACATTCACTTTTATTGATCTTTTCAATTTCAGTATCAAGATCAAGATGACAATCTAGTGGCTGTGATTCTTGTGTTTGCTCCACACATTGGCTAATATCTTCCCAATATATTTCTTTGCTTAGCCACTATATACATGGTCATAGTGGCAGTGGCTCCATAATAATCTCCATAATATCAGTTTTCTAGTACTCAGACTTCCTCGAATTATCCACATCATATTGTGAAGGTTCTGTCCACGCACTTTCTTAAGAATTTGGACAATAAGGCACAAGATGGTGTCCTCCACAAAAACAACAGGAATTTTCATCACTTGAAAACCATCTATCCCAGGATGACATCTCGAAAAGAGTGTGAGAAAAATAAAAATAAAAGAAAATAAAAAGAAACTAAACAAAAACTATTTGTAACTCAATATAGCAAAACTAAAAAATAAGATAGTTGCCTAATAAAAATTCCCTGAGAACGGCACCAAAAACTTGACAGTGCACACGCAAGTGTACGTGGTTTTATCAAGTAAAATAGTGGTTTCAAGGAAGCCCAAATATCAATCTCTCAGGGACTTGCATTCACCGTCTATCTAATTCAAGTTAAACTAATCGAGAAAAAAAATTAACAAGAAGAGAGTTTGTAATTTTGTAAATTAAAAATAAAATAAATAATGCATAAAAATAAAAGTCTTGGGGCAATCAATGGAGAAAAACCCAGGGTTAAAGCACTTCGAACAATCATCCTATGTTATTGAATTTCATTTGTCAACTTGCTTATCGTGGTTGTTGATTCGTAAGGTTAATTGCATGATCAGGATTTTCCAACCTATAATCTTTTACCTAATATGGACATTACAACTACATCGTTGAGCAGGAATGTAATAATCCAATTAAGTTAATTAAAACTATCATCCTACGTATGAATCAAGTAAGGCATCTAAGTATATCCCTGTCCTAGACGCTAAGTTTAATTCTTTATTTTATAAAAGAATATAAACTCAAACTTTGTTTATTCCCATGTTCTATCTCCCTTTTCTCTCTCCTGAGATCAAAAGGTCAACAATATGTGTATTTTATGGGTGATCAATCCATAAAATAATTAAAACAAGAATAAACAAACAACCAAATATGATAAGCAAAAATTAATCGAAATTAATCCAAAATAATAGTAATCGTGTTCTTAACTTTAACCTCAAAAGGAGGATTTTTTAGTCACTAATATTGATAATCGTAATCCAAATAATTGAATATATGATATGAAAAAATTACAGACAAAACATAATTAAAACCTAATAAACCATGTAACAGCTCCTCCACTTTTCGTCCAAAATAGTCCAAAATGTCATTTACCATTCTAGGGGGATATATATTATCCCAAATTGTTTCTAAGTTGACCAAGGAAATAATATGGTTGTCCCATCAGGTCCAGCTGTCCCCACCAATATATGTTCCACTCCCGTCGTGCCAAATTATGTGTTTCTATTTGATTGAACATGATATTTAAGAAATAAGTATTGACTTTGATAAAGTTACAAAATTACTCTTCTTAAAGAAATGAGTAATAGTACTTAAAATAAAGTGAGACCACTTTTAATTGAAAAACAAATAAAAAAAATGAGCAATAGTATTTAAAATCAAGTGGGACCACTAAAGATAAAATTGTAATTGTATCTTTAAGAACTTATCAAATAAGGAAATACGACATTCTTTTTGGGACGGACCAAAAAAAAATGGCGATACATAATTTAAGATGGGGGAGTATATATTTTGTATAAGATATTTTAATCATAAAAGGATTTGGTGGAAATCACGTGAGCCGCCCTTAATTTGCGTGACATGCCTAACTGTGTCGGCAGATATCAATTTGCAGTGCATGACGCAGCAACGCGATGCGTCGCTCAACGCGTTGGCACATTGATGCGACGCATTGACTTCACGTTGTCTCACTGGAATTTACATTCAAAAATCTGATTAAGTGGAGAACGTCCTATCCTTTTCCATATTTTTTATAGTGTATTTTCAATAAATTTTTGGCCTTTAAATCATTAATATATCACATTATTTAATTCACCAAGCCTTCTGCAATATCTAATACTACATATAAAAAATCAAAATAACACAATTTTCTCAGCATCAAATCAAAACAAGAGTTAAGATAAGGCAAATTCATACTGATCTTCCACTTATTATTTCGACTTTTGACTTAATCAAATTAAACTTTGTACATTCCAAACAAGTTATTCCACTCATAATTACACATTTAAAATATTTGAAACAAATTAAACATATTAGAATCTACCGAGATCAACTAGACACACACCTAGCTCAAGCTAGTAAAATTAATTTTTCGGGTTGAACTCTAAATTACTCAATTAAGCACAAACTTGTTTGAAAATACATTGGACATTGTAAATACACACTTGGACACCTAAATGCTTATTTATATCAATATGAGCACGTTAGCACACGAATTGCTCTTAAAACAGGGCGAAATAAGCTAGAATATGATACAAAAGTGTATAAAACCACCTCAAATCAATAACCCTTACCATGATCTGCAGGCCGTAGAAGTGTGGTATGAGTACCAAATGAAAGGTAAACAGTAGGCAACTGCCAACTGAGCTCCAAAGATAAAGCAGATATATACACCATATAAATAGAATGGAAACTACACCTAAATGTCTAGAAATCATATAACAAGTCAATGATAATAATAAGGGAAAACTATATCGTTCAAGTCCAAGAGCCTACCATAGTAAAAATAAGGAAGTATTAGGGTGAATTATCCTATTCCAGCCACATTCAATAGACGTCTATAAATAAGGAAGTATTAGGGTGAATTATCCTATTCCAGCCACATTCAATAGACGTCTATACTATATCACATATCCTGGGAAAATATATGAATAAATGGCAAAATAAAGATATATAGAAGTATACAAGGAGAAGAAACAAATATACAATATGAACAAATGAAGGAAGGGATATATGGTAGCGCCATAGGTTTATATAGCTAGATAAATATATATATATATATATATATATATATATATATAGAGAGAGAGAGAGAGAGATAGATAGATATATACATGAGGTCATCTCAAAGAATAACCTAGATCATCATATCCTCATTCTAAGACCTCATCGTAATACTATCAAGATTTAATACTATCATACTCAGGGTTTCTAATCTGCATGGCTAGACATGAAATAGTCATGCATAATAATGCCATCATAAGATAGAAGAGGTCGTAGCCATACCTCAGATCTCAACACCAGATCAATGACCAATTTGCCATAAACAAGCCACAATAATGATCATAACAATGATAATAACAATATCAACAACAATGTGAATAACTAGTTACTCCAAAAAACAAAATACCTAGCTGAGCTGATACATACCCCCACTTCTCCAGGCTCGGAAGGTTCAATAAACATAAAAAAACACAAGGCATATTCTTTACCAATATCTATACAACTATCTTATACCAACTGATAGGCATAGGTGTATACTGGTGATAGGCGATGCACATGCAGGAATGAATGCAAGGTACACAATTAATATCGCAATCTTATCACCATAACCATCTCTATCATATTTGTCATCATCGTGTTCATCATCAACATAATCCACTGTCGGCCTTGTCGAGTGTTAATTTATCAAAATAGTATCATCTGGCCTTGCTAGGTATCAATATATTATCACAATATCCTCTGGCCTTACCGAGTATCAATGTATTATAAAAATATCCTCCGTCCTTGCCTGGTATCAATATATCATCATAATATCCTTCAACCTTGTTGGGTCTTAATATATCATAACAGTATCCTCCGGCATTGCTGGGTATCAATATATCATGACAGTATCCTCTGGTTTTTTCAGGTACCAATATATCATCACACTATATTTTGACCTTATCGGGTATCAATTTATCATTACAGTATCAATACACATCTATTTATAGACATATAATAGGTACACGGTCCCAAAACATGGCAAAGAGGAATGTAAATCTACAAACCTATTGGTATACTTATAATCATAACTGTATTATCATATAAATATCTAACTTGTCAAAACTTTCCAACTATTCGTCATTACTTAACCAACGTTTATGAATATAAAACCACTAATTCACTAGTCTTCACAAGACCTTTAATTATTAGCCTAGTCATTATCCTTTACATTATCCTTATTCATGGGATAGCAACTAACCATTATATAATAAATAGACAACACCTAACATCTAGTCAAGGTTCATCATTGGACCAAAATATCCATTTACCCAATATTCACTATTACCAGATAATCATCCTATATCCATTAATAATTAGTAGTTAAAACATTACCATCTATCACCTAACTATCTTTTATTATTTAACACTTTTCATTAACTAACCATCATTTACCAACAAATCCTTTTTTATCAACTATTTATCAATATTAACCACTCATCTCTTATCACTAACATCTCTTATCCTCTAGACTCATTAATACCCAACTCTTTATTCAACAACTAATCGACATTATAAACTTAGTCATTAATTTCACTAATATTTACATAGCTAAACCCGACATCATCATTAGCCATGTATGAACCATCACTAGCTACCATATTTCAGCTAAGCAAGGTTCATTAACTAATACATTAGCTTCCTAGCCATCAAGTGTTATAGTCACCTAATAGAAAACTAGCTATTATATAGCTTAAACCTTATATAGGAAGCATAGTCATAAGATCACATTTCATCTAGAATCCCATGAATTACCAATATAATAATCATGAATGTACCAAATCTATGCATACCATCATCAGTATTCAATCAGTGGAATAATAAGCATTATACCACATCTTCCTTCATCACATATCGGAGATATGTGTATACAAAAACATACATATATACATTCATAAACTATAACTGTACCCTTTACAAAGATAAACACTTCCTGGATATCCAGATAATATCATTACACGACCCTCGGCCTAATAATATGTTCAGAATAATCACATCATACTAATTACGGCGTTCGGCCCTTATACATATCCGAAACTCATATAGTTAATCATTTTTATAAGACGTAGCATATATCTAATCATCTCACATATAGAAGGTATAATATCAACCTGTATGTAATTATCTCTCATATTGGAGGCATCTCACATCTCTTATACTCTAGCCTCATTAATACCAAACTCTTTGTTTAACAACTAATCGACATAATATACTTAGTCAATAATTTCACTAATCTTTACCTAGCTAAACTCGACATTATCATTAGCCATGTATCAGCCATCACTAACTACCAGATTTTATCTAAGCAAGGTTCATTAACTAATGCATTAGCTTACTAACGATAAACTGTTATAGTCACCAAATAGACAACTAGCTATCAGATAGCTTAACCTTTAAGTAGGAAGAACAATCATAAGATCACAATTTAGCTAGAATCCCATCAATTAGTGATATGATAATCATGAATGTACCAAGTCTATGCATGCCATCACCAGTATTCAATCAGTTAAATAATAAGCATCATACCGTATCTTCCTCCATCCCATACTGGATATATATATATATATATATATATATATATTCATAAACTGTAACCACATCCTTTACAAGGATAAACACTTTGTAGTTATCTAGATAATATCATAACATGATCCTCGACCCAATAATATATTCAAAATAATTACATCATTCTTATTACGGCCTTCATCCTATATACATATTCGAAACTCACATCGTTAATCATTTTTATAAGCCATGGCATATCTCTAATCATCTCACATATACGAGGCATAATATCAATCTGTATATAATCATCACTCATATTAGAGGCATCTCACATCTAGGAGGTACAATATCTATTGGTATATAATGTCTATGGAATATCTCATATCTATAGATCATAAATCATGACTATAACGAATGTCACCTCTCTAGGCTAATTATCTCATCTAAGATGAATGTCATCTTTATAGGCCCGATAATCATAACTAAGTGAAAAACCATCTCTATAGGCCAAACAATCATATCTAAGAGGATTATCATATCTATAGGAAAATAATCATATCTAAGAGAAAAGTTACCTACATAGGTCAAATAATCACAACTAAGAAGAAAATCATCTCTATAGGCCCAACAATCATAACTAAGAGGAATATCATCTCTATAGGCCCAACAATCATAACTAAGAGAAATATCATCTCTATAGGCCCAACGATCATAGATAAAAGAAAAATCTTCTCTATAGGCCAAGTATCAAGTCTAGGAGGGAATAGTGTCTCTATGGGTGATAACGCTCAACTCATTCCTATGATTTTGGTGTAAGGGGTCATTGTCAAAATAACCCAATGAAGATTGGGGTCAAATCCCAAGGAGTGAATGCTATAGACTTCAAACCTATGGGTGCTTAGGTTACTATAAGGATACCCAGAATGCTAATGGAAGCAACATGTATAATTAAATGGGGGAATTGTTTGAAGATTCTTCACATAAACTTCAATTAGTACGTGGTAAAGGCTATCTTTGGTTTGAATTCAAGATTTGGAGAGATCATGGGATTATGTCTCCTTATAGGTAAAGCATGAGGGATAATGTTGGTTTATTATGGGATTTAGTTATTAATTAATGGATAGGCTAGGTCAAAGATCATTGTGGTCAATCTCTTAATAAAACCCTAATGATTTAACCCATTGACTCTTTCGAGCACCTAACAAGTATGGATTTTATATAACCACCCAAAACCTTAACCACACATTCTTATTTCTAGGATGATGCTCTTAACATGATTCAAACTCCATAAACACTTATTTCTAAGATTGCAAAGGGTAGTAAAACATAGGCTTAGTTGTTCACCATTGCTTTGTCCCCTGATAACCCTTTTTTGAGGATATTATAAGTTACCTAATATTCACCTAAATCCCTCTTTCGAGGATGACGAAGGGTTTCTAGAGCTTCGAGCTTTCACTCTTCAAACCTATTTGGAGATTTGGAGTTTTCACCTATCAAATTCTAATAATAAGCTCAAGAAATGGTGAAATCCATACTCAACAACTAATATCAATGCAAACACAACAATACCCACTCACTACTACCCTCTAATTCAGTAATCCCAAGACTAAAGAAATTAGCTACTCATTACATAAAGGAAAAAAAAACTACCAAGTAATGCATCTATGGTATTCAGACTAAGAGAGGATAAAATGATCTTCAAATTCATAATCCAGTTTCACTAACTTCTCCTTGAAAACAACAAACACAATAATAGAAAAACTATCTAAAGTTCTATTTTTATCTTTTTCAAATTTTAGGGTTTCTCCCCATGTGTCTAGAGTGTTTTGAATTCTCCATATAAATCTTGACTCAGCTTCACAATTTACCAAACTGCCCTTTCTTCATTTAGCTCGCTATGCCGCGATCGTAGGGCCTAACTGCGATCGCACAACCACGGTCGCGGTTATGACCAAGAGATCATGTGATGCTGACTAACTTGCCCAAGTTGGATTGTGTCCATCAGACTGGGATCGAGTTACCAGAGGCTAAATAAGTTCTCTACTTGGCTGATAGCATTTGCCTCATTGTTCGAGGGTGCCAAAAGTTTCTCACCTCAACTTGCTTTCATGCCGTCCTCACAAGAAAGAGAATTTTCACGCACTAAATTGCTGAATATGCAACATAAAAATTTAAGTGCAATAACTCTCTCCTCACAAAATAAATCTCAATGCAACTGGTGTCATTCCATAGGCTTGCCCCTGTTTTCAATCACCACTACAAAGAAAGTAACTGGTTCGAGATCCCAAAGGACTTTCTATGCTTGTAACGTAGGTTCAGGTAGGGTAGGATATTATTTAGGAGTAACATGGCTACACCCTTCTTTGAACATCTAAATCACACTTTTCAAAACTCTTTTTTTGACTAAGGGCCACTCTTCTTTATTTTCTTTCTACCTTCCTACCTATCTTTGGCTTCCTTGTTCACACTTTTCTTTTACCTCTATTTTCTTGTATTTTTGTGCAATTCTATGGAATTCTTTCTTTTACAATACATTGATTTTCATCACTTAGGAACCTTTGGCATTTCACTAATACTTCGTGGCCCCAAACTCACTTTCTTTAATCTTTATCACCTCCAACTTAGGCTTTTAGCCTCAAATTGTATTTTCGAGTTCAAGGAGGGTATAGTTCAAAAGAGGTATAAAAAAAAAGTTCACAACTTGTAATGATTTTGCCAAAGAAAGGTATAAAGGCTCAAATAGGGTACTAGGGATTATAATTATACACAGGTAGGCTTTTTAGGCTAGAGTGGGTTCCAAAATTACAAGGACGGCCAAAGATTATTTCTCCAACCAAATACAATAAAAAATAGTTTTAAAAGACTAATTGGGCAAGTTCTACATGAAAAAAAGTATACAAGAGATGAATGCAATATTCTCACCACACATGGAATGAAAAATTCAATAAGGGAGCTCAAATATCCTTTCCGTGTGAAACACAATTGGAATATTAATCTCTATTCAAAAGTCAAAAATTTGTGGAACCACAAAAAGAGAAAAGGATTTGTTACAATATTCTCACTTCCATGCCCTTGATTTTTCAAAAATTTTAGAGATAGAGGGGGTTTCTTGATTTGAAACAGCACCATGACCAATATTGTGAACTTACGGCTACAACCAAATCCTTAGTCTCACATCTTGGCTCGAAATGGGCAAACTAACCATATGGCTACTCAGATTTCACTAATGGTGTATAGTGCTATAGGTAATCATACTTTCCTTGCATTATCATAGGGCAAAGTTCATTAATAGGCAGGAGACCTCGTGCCTTCTTACCACACACACAACCATGTAACACCCTAAACATAAAGGCCAAAGGTGTCCTTAAAAAAGTAAATTTAAAATCTAAAAGGTACAAAGAGGTGAGAAAGGCTCCCGTGAATCAGTAGGAATTGAAAGAGTCTAGTTCCACGAATGCGACATCATGCCTATAATCGCGCTGAAGCAATCTCACTTATGCAATTGCAGTAACTGAGGAGGAAATCCCTTATTTTTTCTTTGATTTTTATTTCCTGCACAACTACCAGTTTTCTAGCTCTGTTTTTCCCCTATTTTTCTGAGTACATTATTTGTGCCAAAAGACCTATAAGAAAAACAAAACAACACAAAATGAGTTATGGATGGGTTGCCTCCTATCAACTGCCTAGTTTAACATTGCGACATGACTCTTTTCGTTACCATGTAGCATCTTTGAAGTTAATGCCCTCAACTTTGGCTATCACGGAGAATTTCTCATTGTAATGCTTCACTTTTGGCCATTGCCTATGAATTTCTTTCCTGTATTATCTTCCAACTCGACTGCACCACTTGGGTAGACTTTAGAGATCACAAATAGTCCTAGCCATTTTGGGCGGAGCTTCCCCAAGAAGAGTTTCAAATGGGAGTTGTTAAGGAGTACATTCTCTCCAATGTGGAATTTTCGCTGCACTATCAGAGCATTATGCCATTTCTTCATTTTCTCCATATACAATGCCTTACTCTCATAAGACTTTAGCCAAAATTCTTTCATATTATGGAGTTATGTCACTCGAGCCTTGGATGCTTATCCCCAATTCATATTTAATCTCTTCAAAGCCCACAAAGCCTTATGCTTAAGTTTAATCGGTAAATGGTATGCCTTACTAAACACTAATTGATAGGGAGACATATCAATTAGGGTTTCGTAAGCTGTTCTATAGGCCCAAAGTGCTTTATCAAGTTGCCTTGCCCAATTAGTGCATCCTACATTTACCGTCTTTTTGAGTATGGCTTTGATTTCGCAATTTGATACCTCTACTTGACAACATATTTGGGGGTGGTATGGGGCAGTGACTTTGTGCTTAACTCCATACTTGTCAAGAAGAGCACCAAACATCCGATTGCAAAAATGTGAGCTGCCATCACTAATGATGGCCCTAGGGTACCAAACCTTGTGAAAATATTCTTTTTAGGAAGGAGGTGACACATTTTCTCTCATTAGTAGGGAGTGCAATGGCTTCCACCCATTTTTAAAGGTAATCGACCGCTACCAAGATGTATTTATTCCTAAAGGAGCTAACAAAAAGTCCTATGAAATCAATTCCCAATACATCAAAGAGTTCCACCTCCAAGTTGCTTGAGGGGCATCTCGTGCCTTCTTGAAATGACACCATGAATTTGAACATTTTTACAAGATTTCACCCATTCAATGCGTCCTTATGCATGGGAGGCCAATAAAATCTGCATTGGAGAATCTTAGCGGTAGTTCGGTTTCCTTCATGATGACCTTCGTAAGGTGAAAAGTGATGAGTGATAAACCTCTAAGATGTCATTTATTTCAAAGTCCATGACATACCCCCTAAATACTCTATCGGTATATTCTCAAAATAAAAATGGCTCATCCTAGAAAAATTGCTTCACATCAAATAAAAACTATTTCTTTTGATGATAGATCAGTCCCTTGGTGTGTACACCGCTCACGACATAGTTGGCAAAGTACGCATACCATGGTGTACCTTTCCCCTCGATGGCCATAATCAACTCATCAGGAAAAGCATCATCAATTTATATCTCCCCATGCTTTTTAATGTTGCCTTCTAGTCGAGAGAGATGGCCGGCCACTTGATTCTCACATCTTTTTTGGTGTTTCACCTCAAAGTTGAACTCTTGTAGTAACAAACTCCACCTTATTAATCGTATATTTGCTTCTTTAATGGCCATGATATACTTGAGAGTAGAATGGTCCGTATGTACCACTACATTCAAAAATAGGCCCAAAACTTTTAAAAGGCATAAAACCCTACCAATGATTCTTGTTCGGTGATGGTGTAGTTACGTTGGGCATCATTCAAGGTTTTGATAGAGTAGTAAATAGGATGAAAAATCTTTTCCTTTCGCTAACCTAGCACCGCATCCAATGCAATACCACTTGCATCTCACATTACCTCAAATGGGGATGACCAATTCAGAGACGTAATAATGGGTGCTGAAATGAGAAATTCCTTAAGATACTCAAAGGCTTTGGGACATGATTCATCAAAGTTGAACTTGGACTCTTTATCAAGAATTTTACACATAGGATGTTCTATCTTGGAAAAATCCTTGATGAAATGACGATAGAACCCGACACGGCTAAGAAAACTTTGAACACCTTTTATAGAGATGAGGGGTGGGTGTTTGGAAATTACCTCAACCTTATCTTGATTAACTTGAATGCCCTTTCCCAAAATCTTATGGCCTAAGACAATACCTTCTATTACCATGAAGTGATATTTTTCCCAATTCAAGACAAGGTTTGTTTCCATGCACCTTTCAATCACTTTATTCAAGTGTTTGAGGCACGACTCAAAAGAATTCCTCACTACCGATAAGTCGTCCATGAATACTTCCATAGAGTCTTCAACCATGTCCGCAAATATGGACAACATGCAACATTAAAAGGTTGTCGGGTCATTACATAATCCAAATAGAATTTGGTTGAACGTGAACGTGCCATATGGGCAAGTAAAGGTTGTCTTTTCTTAGTCCTCTGGGGCAATGCAAATTTGATTGTATCCCGAGTACCCATCCAAAAAGAAATACCACTCTCTTTCGGCAATTCTATCTAATATTAGATCAATGAACGACATTGGAAAATGGCCATTCTCGGTCCATGAGTTTAATTTTTGGTAATACATACACACTCGACATCTGGTAACCGGTTGAACGGGGTTGAGGTTATTTTTTTCATTCTCGACTACCGTGATACCACCCTTTCTTGAAACACATTGCACCGGGATTATCCACGTGCTATTAGATATAGGATAGATTATTCCCGCATTGAGCCACTTTATAATCTCCTTTTCCATCACCTCTTACATAGGTTGGTTTAATTTTCTTTGGTGCTCCACACTTAGTATTTGATTTTGGTTGATTTTAATTTTATGTGAGCATATACTGGAATCTATGCCAATTATGTTCGCTATCGTCCACCTGCTAGACCGAATGGATTTTTTCACCACCAACTTCAATGATTTTACTTAAGTGGAGTTTAAGTTACTAGCATCGATGATCGAAAAAGTCTCATCCTCCCGTAAGAGTACGTATTTGAGACGAGGTTTCAACGGATTTAGTTTAATTTTGGGTGGTTCTAGGATGGATGATTTGGCGAGTGGACTTTCACGATTTTTAAGATCAAGATATTATTTAACTAGGTTCTTGGTATGAAACCAAAGGTCGGTGAGAGAAGCTACCAATTCACCATACTCCTCCACTTCTTCCCTTTCATAATTCCAAAGCACCCCAACTAAAGGGTCATTCAACAAGCCCACATCGATATGGTTAGACACCTCACCATCAATAACATCAATTACAGAGATGACTTGTTAGTCCATCGCTTGTGTTATGGTCTTGCATATGATAAAGGATACTAATTCACCATTCAATCTAAACTTCATTTCCCCAGACTCTACATCTACCAATGTATTCCTGGTAGCCAAGAATTACCTACCAAGGATAATGGGAATCTCAACACCCATGGCACAATCTACAATAACAAAGTCAGACGGTTAAATAAATTGGTCTACTTTTACTAAAACATCGTGGAGGATCCCAATAGGTTTATTAACGGATCAATCAGTCATAAGAAAATTTATTTTGGTGTGTTTTGTCTTAACCAACCTAAGTTTGTGAAATATCATGTAAGGCTTGAGGTTCACACTTTCCCCAAGGTCACACAATGCCCTAGCAAATGTGAATGTGCCAATGGTGCATGAGATTGTAAAGGCACTGGGATCCTTCCTCTTTAGAACATATGCACTTGTCATAATGGCACTAAAATGGTAAGTAATCTCTATAGTTTACTCCTCCATAAGATTTTTTTAAGATACCAAATCCTTCATAAATTTATCATACCCCGGCATGCCTTGCAATGCCTCAATAAGAGGGATATTAATAGAAAGGTTGCTAAACTTATTAAATGTTTGTTGAGTTAATTATGCTTTGCCTTCCTCAATGACCATTTTTAGAAAGGTGGATACATAGGAGATGAAGGAATAGAAATAATTTGCCACTCATTATTACTAGGCTTCCTCATCGATGTCTCTTTTAACTTTGGTTTCTCAACTTGGGCCTTTTTCTCTTTGCCTTAGATACATCCCCATTTTGTGTTTCTTCATTTTGCCTCTCCATTAAATACTTTGATATTTTGCTCACTTTTGCCTTGAGTTGTTGAATAGTGAAGGAGTAAGATGCAACCATTTGGTGGAGCATTGAGAATTCACTTCGTGTTTAATTTATCATTTCTCTAGTCCTCTTAACATTACTTAAGATTTACGCCAAAATCTCCCTATCAATCTCTTCTATCTCTTTAAGATGTGCCATGTTTAGTTTTTTTAGTTCCGACCTTAATTCCCATCTTGACCTTATGGGGAAAGATGGAAACCCTTTAAGTTCCTAGGTGTCATCTCTAGCTTGTCACCCATCTTCTCTTCCACATTGTCTTCACAAGTCTTGACTTCTATTGCATCTATTTCACTTACACTTTCGATTGAGTATGCAAACATATGGTCAAGTAGGAGTTAGAGGCATGACATCACTTTGCTCATATTTGCTTCAGTCTCTTCTTCTTCATGTTTCCTATCATGGCACACAAAGGACGAGGAAGGAGCCCCTATGGCTACCTTAGCATCCTTTATGTACCAACCCTTTCACCAAATTGCTACTTGGTCCAAGAATTTTGAAACAATCCTGAATAATGAGTTTATGAATGATCCACCAGATACATTTTCCACTATAGATTTGTTTTGTTTGTCCAATGCTTGATAGAAGATTTGGAGAAGCATCTTCTCCAGCACCTCATGCCCGGGGCAATTCAAAAGTGTTTTTTTAAACCTTCCCTAAGCATTGTACCATGATTGCTTGTGGTATTGGAGGAATTGAACAATCTTATCCCTTAACCTTAACTTCCTAGATTGTAGGAATTATTGACCTAGAAAGATCTTCATGAGACTTGTCCATGAAGTGCTTAATCCGGTGGGCAAAGACCTTAGCCACAATATCGCCTTTCCCGTGAGATATAACGAAAAAAGGTATAACCGAATTGATTCTTAGGATATATGTACAAATTTAAATGGAGAACAAACTTCTACAAAACCTTTTAACTGATCATTTGGGTCTTTATGAGCTTCACCCCTGAAAAGTCCCTTTAGGTGGAGCAATGTCATCATCACACTTGTTACATAGAATTTTCCTTGCTCCTCGGTGGGGGGAATAAGAACTACACTTTCATGATCCCCATCTCCGCAACAAATCGAGTCCCCATAATTCATGATGACTTGGGAATAAATAACATTCATCTACTCAAAGATAAAAAACAACAAGGAAATTAAATTACCCCACTCCGGGTATTCCCAACAAAGGTTAGCACCACAAAAGTGAAATCAATATTTCACTCCCCGAAAATGGCACCATTTTGATAAAACTCAAATCACCTATGATTTTGGTGTGTGGCGGTCGGTGTCAATATAACCCAATGTAGATTGGGGTCGAATCTCAAGGAGTGAATGCTATAGAATTCAAACCTATGAGTGCTTAAGTTACTATAGGGTTACTCGAAATGCTAATAAAAACAACATATATAATTAAATGGGGGGATTTGTTTGAAGATTCTTCACAGAAACTTCAATTAATACGTGGTAGAGGCTATCTTTAGTTTGAATTCAAGATTTGGAGAGATCTTAGGATTATGTCTCTTTAGAGGGAAATCATGTGGGATAATGTTGGTTTATTATGGGATTTAGTTGTTAATTAATGGATAGGCTAGGTCTAAGATAATTAGGGTTAATCTTTCAATAAAACCCCAACGATTTCACCCATTGGCCCTTTTGAGCACCTAATAAGTGTGGAGTTTATATAACTACCCAAAACCTCATCCAAGCATCCCTATTTATAGGATGATGCTATTGATATGATTCACACTCTTGAAACACTTATTTCTAAGATTGCAAAGGGTAGTAAACCATAGGCTTTGTTGTTCACCTTTGCTTTGTCTCCCGATAACCCTCTTTCGAGGATGTTATGGGTTACCTAATATTAACCTAAAACCTTCTTTCGAAGATGACAAAGGGTTTCTAGAGCTTCTTTCACTCATTAAACCCATTTGGAGATTTGGAGTTTTCACCCATCTAATTCCAACACATAAGCTCAAGCAATGGTGAAATTCGTACTCAACAACTAAAATCCATGCAAACATAACAATACCCACTTACTACTACCCTCTAATTCAGCATAATCCCAAGACTAAAGAAATTAGCTAATCATTAAATAAGGGAAAGAAAATTACCAAGTAATGTATCCATGGAATTCATACTAAGAGAGGATAAAATGATCTTCAAATCCACAATACAATTTCACTAACTTCTCCATGAAAAAAAATCACAATAATAGAAAAACTATCTAAAGTTCAATTTTTCTCTTCCCCAAATTCTAGGGTTTCTCCCTATGTGTCTAGAGTGTTTTAAATTCTCCATATAAATCTTGACTCAGATGCTCAATTTACCAAACTTCCCTTCTTTCATTTAGCCCACCATGCCGCGGTCGCGGGGCATAACTGTGATCGTACAACTGTGGTCGTAGTTATGACCAAGCGATCATATGATGCTGGCCAACTTTACTGATTTTTATCGCGTTCCTCAAACTGGGATCGCATTACCAAAGGGTAAATAGGTTCTCTACTTGGTTGATAGCGATTGCAGTGTTTTACCCGCGAGTATGATACCCGAGGTCCTTTCGGCTTTGAGTATTCAGCTACACTTCTTTTGCTCCCTTTGGATCATTTCATGCTTTAATCCATTTTTTTCTATCTTTTCAACTTTATACCTACAAGGAGTGGATATTAGTACACTTACTCATACTTAGCTATCACTAAATCATTTAAATCAAGGCAAAGTGTATGAATGTTAGATGTAAATGAGTGATAAAATCACCTCTCATTAATGGGCAAAATATAAAGTCTAAGAGGAAACGACGTCTCTAAAGGTTCATATTAGTATTTAAGAAGAAATAACATCTTTAAACGCTCATTATTATTTTTATAAGGAACAACATAGCCATAACTCATAAGTCACAATCCGAGGAACATTATCACAATTTACCAAGTCACGAAGTAACCTTATACTTTAGGTTTATAGTCACAACTAATGTATAACATCCACAACTAAGTCCACAAGGATAACACAAGTCTTGGCCTAAGTTGGCCCGACAATCCCACTTGTAATCCACAATTTTCATATTTAGGCAAACTATTCCCCAAACTAGGCTAAGGTATCTAGTTTAACTTTTGGATGTCAAACAAGCCATAACTAATCCTAAGATAGGAACTTTGTCTAGAAATAAGCTCATTTATGTCATCTCTACCCAATTATGATTTCAATACTACCACACTTGACCAATAAGATTAAAATATGCTAATCATAATTCCAATGCGAAAGCCACATCCCAAACCTAGCATTATATCGTATACATGATACAAACTAATTTAAACTAGGGAAAAAGCAATAGGATTCAAAACCTCATCAAATCCCCAAACATAAACAATAAAGGCTATGTTATTCTACTCATAATCAAGCCTAACATCCAAATTCATATGGAATATATATCACACATAATCTATGAAGAAAAGTAGGCAGAAGCCTACCTCGAAGACGAATCGCAAAAGCTCCGATCATGCACTACACACTCGTCTTCACTTCACAATCCCAAAATACCATCACACTAACAAAACATAATCTACTCATCTATACAATACTAACAATACCCATATTTTACTATTGTGCTTCGAGTCCAAAAATGATACCAAAACCCAAAGTGGGTCCCACTTATGAAAAACTCATTCGAGGCCAACCCAATGTTCACATATAAAAAGGGAATCATAACCCTCAAGGAATAGGTGAAAATCTAGCATAATTTTGGATAAAATCAAGTCTTAAGCTAAATTGGGGTTTCAGGTCCAAATTAAAAAATTCAAGCATGAATTCAAAGGATTCTTAACTTAAATTTGAATATAATCACAATAAAAGATGTTAATCAAGCTCACAAGTCACCATCCAAGATCCATTTATGATTAGCACACCATATTAGGGTTTTTAGGTTTTAATGGAAGAAGAAGATGACCAATTCTCATCCAAAATGGCCTTCTAAAGACCCTTCGTAAGTCCTCGGTCCACGTAATCGTGACCATGTGGGCTGCAATCGCGACATCGCAATTGGGATTCTTCCTCCACGATTGCAGTATCCTCTACTGTACCAGATGAAATTTGAAACTTGAAAAATATTCCAAGTTTCAGCCAATGCCTCAGGATTCATCCAGAATAGAAGTTTTGAAAATGAAATATGTAACCATACTAAATTCAACATTTTGGATGCATTGGGAAAGTCAGATTGTCAATCCAAGGTCCTTTCGACCAAATGTGGGTTCCATACCTAAACTTTTAAATTTTCAACTTTTAGATAGATAGGTCGAAATGAGCTCGGGTGCATTAGGACCCAAACCAAAGGTCTACCCATCCTAAAATCAATATTCTGGATTTCTTGGTGTAGTTAGAATTCACATTTGAGATTGTTTCACTGAAGTTTTTGCCTACTGTCCATTTGGAACCAGCGAAGACTTTTAAATAGGGAATTGGTTCTAAAAACGAAATAAATTGCCCGATAACTGAACCTTTGGTCCTAACAAGTCATAAATGACCTGGGCCAGCTATGGAGAAGATCAAACTATGAAGATAAGCAAAAATATAAAAAAAGACCTAAATGGTAATTACAATATCCACTATTAAAAGGAATTTCGTCCCCAAAAGTCAATGAATGTAGAGAAACTCAAAAGCGCAAAATGATAAGGTACTGGGCCCGCATGCTCCCAACATGACTTCCCAGGTAACCTCAATAATGAGAGAACACTTGCAACAAATTTCACCACATGTATCCCTTTTTCAACCAACACTCTCATTCTACTTCCAAACAACCAAAACTCAACTTAATTGCTAACTGGCCTCAATCTGAACCAAGAAGGCTGATACATACACATTCGAACAACAACACACTGATACCATCTTTATATTCGCATAAATCAATAAAGTCTCACCTGAGCCAAAGCCTACCTAAGTAATGAGTCATGCTACTAAACCTAAATCCAAATATATACGCTCCATTTATCATTTTGTACATGCTATCTACTCTAAGCCAGAAGGAAACATAAACTCAAAGAACTAAAGCTGATCCGCTAAAAATGCATATGGCAAATAAGAGAATTAGCTCATAAGGTATTGTTTAGGCACACAAATGGAGATAATCGAGGAATGAAATCCATGCCAATGTTGCGACAAGTTTGAATGAAAATCAAACTGATATCCTTAAATTGAAGATACAACTACTCATCACAAAATATTCCACTCCAGGATGTCTCATACACCGAGAATCAAGCCACCCTGAATCCAACTCGAATATATTATTCTCACTGAGTAAATCATCAAAAATTTTCAAAGAAAACTAAAACTTAAGGACAAAATTGAAATAACCTATACGGGGCCCATAGGCTATCATTTGAACACTTATAAACTATAATCCAACTGATGTCAAGAAGACTAAATAGGCAATCACGGAGTAGGATTAACCAACCTACGAATAAAATCTAAGCAAAGATAAGTCTAAAAGAAAAGCTACACACAAGCTCTACAACACCAAGCTGAAATCTCAATACCAAGGTTGAACTGTTCGATCTCAAATATCTAAACCAAAACTAAAAATTGGTAGGCATTAATGCTCCCAATTTATCACAACTTCCAAATCGCCATTCCAAGGCGTCAATTAAGAACTGAACCAACAAACCTATATCATTACCAACCATTCAAAATGACTTTAGTATCCCAATCTGACATGTCTGAGACAAATCATACCAAGCCACAGTCGATACATTTTTGAAGAATAAAAATCACCACAAGGAGAATCACTGACTGAAAATGCAAGCAATCAACTCTATCTCAGCTAGAGGTTATGAAATATAGCCACAAAGAAAAATCCTGCCAAAGAATGAAAATAACCCACTCTAGATTCGCTAGAGGGCATGAACTATCTAAACATACTAAAAAACTTCCCATGGCTGCAAATTACACCAGTATTGACAAAAACTCTAGGAACTTAGAGAAATGCAACTTTAGCCGACAACTAATCAATCTAACAATCCATCTCAGCAAAGAATAGACACATGCACATATTATCAAGGAGAAACACTTCACCAAGCCTCATTAGTTCGTACAATCTATGAAATAGGAATTTCCAAAATCAAACCAAGAATTACATCATTATAGAATAAATATATCAATATCAAAACTAAGGTTAACTTCAATATCATCACCAAAAAAATCAACAACTTAAGATGAAGAATTTCAAATTTTCCAACTTAAGAAGTGATCACAAAAAAGTTCACCTGCCTCTATCTCCCTAACTATGTGGGAGTTAAAAATTACATCACAGTGTTAATAGAGCATCTATCTCCACACTAAAAATAGGGCAAACCATCCCAAGGGAATGAACCTAAAAAACCTATAAGATGTATCCACAACATCTTAACATCAATGTCAAAATGGCTTTTAGAGAAAGAAATAGCCACAAATGAAGAATGAACCTCAAACTGGTTCATTTCATTGATGGGTTATATCGAAGGGATAGCTAAACAAAAGTCTTCATAACCTAAGAGGCAAGTCTAAGAATCTCAAACTCAATAACAGGTAACATAACTAAATTGCCGACTCAAAACCACACAGAATCATGGAAGGTCAACTTACCTTTGATATCATATTACATTCCAAAAATGAATCTAATATAGACACCCAAGAGGGAACACAGTCAACCTCTCCACGCTAGGAGAAAGAGATTATCAAATCAGGCTATGTCTACTCCAGCCGCTGAATAGTATCTTAAGAAAATAAGTGTAACTAGATGACACTAGTTTATGCAGCTGCCCAACATAAATCAATTGCACCAATTTATAATATCAAGCAATATCAGTAACCTCATGCAGTGGTAGCAATAGAAACAATGATATCAAAATCAATATACTAAATAGGTGGCTCTAAAATATACATCAATATCACATACCAATCAAGGGACACAATAGTGCTAATGTGCTAAGATAAATGGGACTCAAACCCAAAAACTACACCCATAGTGGAAAATATCCATACAGATCTACTCCATCCACTACTATATAAAATAAACCATAGAGCAGTAACATAATTATGAATTCAATAATAAGGCACACAATGTCCGATACAAATCCATCAAGACATATAATCATCAATGGGTATGAAAACCCCAATACACATAATAAAAGATAAATAAGGGAAATAAAAGCACACCTATAATGGTAAAGTCCGCAATCACATGCTTGTTAGACATATGGAGAAATAAATCTGAATGAGTCCAACTCAGGCTGACTGACTGAATCATCAACTGAGGTGCCACACACACTATCTCTAACTAAATATGCCACAATATCACGAGGCTGATCTGAATGAGTTGAATAACTAGAAATCCCATTTTGGGGATACTCCTTAGACTAGTAGTCAGTCTCCCTAAGGGCATAGAAACTTTTGAAGCATCAATATGGAGAGAACACAATTAAGCCCAAATTGCCGGCCAAATAACATAGAGAAATTTGCTAAAGTATGTCCATACTTTGGAAATCATAGTCTATTTGAGGAACTCTATTCTGGCGGGGAAATATATGCTAACTCTAGCTGATCATCTATCTTATATCTGGGGCATTCTTTGAACTAGTGTTTCGTCATGACACAACCAAACCAAGATCGTGGAATACATTAAGATACTGCCCCTCATTTTCCAGAATAGCTGCCATGAATTGAAGAACCATACCATACTCTGCAAGTCTGATGGGGACTCCGCCTAGTATGATCATCATGAAAAATTTGAGAACCATTCATAGTATGAAATAATATCTCTATAGAGCTGATGGGCTACAGGTGAGGCTCAACTCTATTGGAAGAATCCTTACTCCCAGATAAAATACAAATAGCTCAATACTAATGGCATGCTTTTTTTCACCATTTCTAATAGTCTTAATACTTGTTCTCTATATAGTCCTCTTATAATCAAATCCTGATGGTAGGAATATTCAGCTGGTATCCAGTGATCCAAAGCCAAAAAAGTGATAATACTAACCCTGTAACATATCCAAGCACTAATGTTTGGCTCAGAAGGATGTAGCATAGGGAAAATATCTGGACCACACTTGCGATTCGACATTGAGGTAGGCTTCGGTCTACTTTTCACTATGTGATGGTGTATAGTATAAATTACATTCTAGGTAAGGATTATAGGATGGAATTATGATTAGTATAGAAATGTGACTCGAAACTTAGTATAAAATACTTGCTATGGCCTTAGAATCCTATTACTCTTTATTATAAGCATGTTAACCATAGAATATTTATAATGACCCTTTTGTATAAGATTCACTATTTGACTTAGTGATTTAGACCATAGTTTCTAGATCATAGTGCAAGTACTATGCTAGATAAATATTGTTGGGCTCAAGGCTGTGTTTACGATACTAATTGGACTCTAGGTGAGTATTCTACCCTTAGAAAGGGTGTGATTATAGTTTATAGATTCTTGGACGCTTATTGTTGTATTATTTTGATACTGATGATGGAATGCATACTTTCAGGTGCATTCACGCTTACTTAGCTGTACGATTCTAACCAAAACCATGATTTTTTTGTTATTTTCTGAAAAGTGATTTATTTCCACTTTTAAGTGGATTCTCTTATAATAGGAATTGTACCACCTTAGTTAATGATTATGAGCTTTTAAAACTAAATATGATGTTTTGTAAATTAGACTGAGATTGATTTTGGTCCATGATTTAGTCACTCTTTTACCACTACTATTTACTTTGATCGAGAGAGATTCTGATCCTTTCTATGCTATTATGTTGATTTAGTCCCAGAGTTGATCTCATGCAGTGGTTATTCAGTTATAGATCTTATGATTCTATCTCTAGTTCAAATTCGTCTCTTATGATGCTATTTTTGTTTCAAGTTCGGCACTTATGGTACTATTTTTGATTCAAGTCTAGCACTTATCATACTATTTTTGATTTAAGTCCGACATTTATGATATTATTTCTAGTTTGAGTCTGAAATCTATGATACTATTTTAAGTTCAAGTTTGGGTTTTCGGCATCTATGATACTATTTTCGATTCAAGCCGACATTGATGGAGTACTAATTATGTTAAATAACTGGTTCGAGTCCGTTGCTTATGGTATGAGAGAATTCATGGACATGGTTTACTATTGGATTATGTTGCGTCCATTCATTTATATGCATTTCCTATCACCAATATAATTGTTTAGTTCTTATCTAGTTATTATTTCTATAGGCATTATCTCTGCGAGGAGGCATATTCTATAAATAAAAGAAAGAATGGATTAGACTGAGAGTCTTAGCTTGAGCTCATGCTCACTCGCACGACATGAATATTGAAAAAAGGAAAACTATTCCTAAAACATGTTATAGCCATGATTGACCATCTAGGGATACCTCAAGAGCCTGTACTTGTTCTATACTTTTTGGATGAGTATAGAGTTTTAGAGAGAGTGAAGATTTTCTTCACCCGATGTGGGTACTATGAGGAGGTATGGTGTGACATCTTCCCCTTAGAACATGGAAATTTATGCTTGGGTGCCAATTGGTTTGAACAACATTAGGTTCCAAATATACAAAATTGGCCTAAGATTTTAATGGACTAATAGGGAAATTATCTCTTTCTATCCATTCTTTCTAAATATCAAAGAGATGTGACTACTTACTTCAAGCCTAAATAAATTAAGAGACAATAAATTGAGAGGATTTAGGGGTTTCAAGGTGAAAACCTAAGAGAGAAAAATATGAGAGGTTGTGAGGAGTGAAGTGAGGAGGCTACATCAAATTGAGCTAACATTGTTTGTCCTTCATTGAACAAGGACATGTATGTAGGTACCAACATGGCAAGTGGTGCAAAATAATAACCAAAAGACAAAATTCCCTCTGAAGATTTGACAAAGGAAATATTACATGCTTCAAAGGCTTCTCAAGGACCTTTACACCATGGAAAGTAAGAATATTCACAAGAACCTCAAGTTAAAATAGCTAACTCTTACACTTTTGAACATGTGAATGATGATTGTGTGGCTAGTAGCACATTAAATGTGACAAGTATCTTATCTATATGTCAGTCTCATGATTCTTTGCCTCTTGTTGATGATGTACCCATTGAGAGTTTAGAAACACTACTTGATCATATTGATGACCTTATTGACTATTCTAGTAAGATCAATTTGAGTCCACCTAGTGTTGAAACCAATGTGATAAATAATGGTACATTCTCTTATAAAAATTGTGTTGACCAGCTTGTAGGTGAAATAGTACACCACTTAAGGATGATTGTGATGTTATTAGAACCTTAAGTGAGTGATAATGTATAAAATATTGGTCAAGTAAATAGGAGTGACCATTTAAGCATGACCTTTAGTGAATATCCTATTGTTTGTCTTGCTCATATGGATGATTATGTGCTTGAAACTTCTTTGGAACTTAATAGATGTGTTATTGAGAGTGAACTTTCAAGTTCTAATCCTTCTTCATAGATTTATACTTTTCTCTTTAAGTACAATATCATGTTTGAAGATGGTACAATCACTCCTAGTAAACCTAGTTGTGTGAATAATATTGGTGGTGTAGCTCGTCTTAAGGGATATAGACTATATAACAACCCACTATGGTGTGATAATATTTCTCCAAAAGATGGAAATCTCTTCCTTAAAGATGAGAGTACTCTTAAGGGAAAGGAATGTGAGGTTTTGAAAATGAATGATCAATTGGATGATGATAACTTTTATTTTTTTGAATATTTAAGAAACCTAATTAGTGATTGTTCCTTTGAAAATGCTTGTGGTTGTGATACTTTGTATGAAACCCTACCCTTGTTTTATAATAATGAGGATGAATTTCTTGATTTTTGTGATGACTTGAGTAATGATTTCTTTGATGTTAGTGGTGCTATGTTTCTACTTGAGGATTCTTCCCTTAAAAGAGAAAGTATCAATTGTTTTTTACGTTTTCTTATTCTACTTTATGTGCTTGTATTGTTTAGAATAATGATGATGATAATCTTGAATCTAATAGTTCTTATATACATAAGGACACATTAGTTGAAGTTTACTTAAGTGATACCTTTCACTACTCTCCATTTGCTTTTGATGTTGCTTATGCTAGTGTGGAGAGTGTATCAATTGATTTTCTTGATGTGTTTGGGGGAAAAAAGTGTTTTCTAGACCCATGCCTATGGCCATACTATCCATTTGACCCCGGTGACAAATTTGAATATTGTGATTTCTACATACCCAACTTGATGCTTGTTCAAGTTGACAAGCAAAGTTTAGTTGAGGATTTTGGAATTCTTCCCTATTATAGAATATCTTTCTTGGGGATTTACAACCCACTTGATAGACCCAAGCTATTAATGGGAGTCATTTCCAACAAATATAAGTATTCAATTAAGAAGGGAAGTAATAAAAGATCCAAGAGAATTAAACATTGCGTGTTTCCAATCTTGGCCAATATTTCACTACTTGTAGGTAAAGGAGAGAGTTTCCTCTTAAAAACACTTTAGATGGATTCTATGCTTATGATCCCCTTCTTGGTGAATTGTTACAATTGGTTACCCCTTTTATAAAGGAAGTTAATTGAAAGGAAATTGTCATATGTGCTTAAATGTGTTGATTCCATCATTGGATGCATTATGTGCTATGTCTTTTGAGCCAAATGACCCTCTTCTAAATAATAGTACCTTGGATGATGCTTTTACACTTGATTCCTTCCTATACTACCTCTTTGCTTATGATGATATCTATACTAGTCTTCGATTTGGTTTATGTAGATGTATGGAACTTGTTGGTTTCCACTTGTTTGAATGACAATGCTATATGGATCTTGTGAACTTTAAAACCAATTTAGGTAACACTCTTTATGCGGTCTCTTAAAGAGGTGATGAAGCAGTTATGTCTTATGTCTCATCAGGTGAAGGTAGCCTTACCATTTAGATTTAGTTATGCCATTATGACCATTAAAGTTTCCTTACCTCCTGGTGATTCCCATAGCCAACTCCTTTGTGTATTTTTCAATAAGTTTCTAATGTTTACCACGAATGATCCTTGGTTAAATCTTAAGTGTGTGCAACCTTGGAATAATGCTATGACTATTTATGCTAACCATAACCCTCATTTCATAAGGATGTTGTATTTGTTTGTCCTTCTTTTTAGTTTTTAAGGTTTGGACTCGAGGTCATATGGATGAATATTGCCATTAATAAGGGTCAAAGGACTTTAAAGAGAACAAAAAACTGCAAAATGGGGATCGAAAGCCACTTTGAAGGATCGTGCACCCAAGGTGCTTTGGATCTGCTTTTGATCCGCTCTAGCATTTCAAGATCTGGTCAAAACAACATCTAGTGGGCCTTTTGTTACATTTGGGTCACTTTTGGGCCCTAATATGTAATATTTAGCCAAACTATAAATACTTGGTAGCTAGGCTTGTTTAGTTAGTTTTTGTTGATTGATAATGATGAATTCATGAACCTCCATTGGGAGTGTTTTGAGAGCTTGGAAAAGTGAATGTTGATCTTTTATTAGAAACATCGTTTGTATGGGAGATTCAATCTCTTTTGCAGTCATGTAAGAGTTAGGTACTATTTGGTAATCTTTAAGGGAGGTTTTTGGGTTTGATACACCTTTTTATTGCCCTTTTGTTATCATATTTGTGTTTATCTTTCTATCTTTGATATCCTATCCCTCTATCTTTACTATTCCATATTAATATTAGAGTCTTCGTAGTAAGAATCTTATCACCTCCATTGGTAAGTATTTCTCTCACTAACCTCCAAAGTCCATAATATAAGCTTAGAGCATATCCTTAAGAATTTGAGTAGTCTTCTCTAACCGCCCATCGGTCTGAGTGTATGGTCCACTTGAGTACCCAATTCTTCCTAAAGCATCCTCCAGAATTTGGAAATGAATTCAAATTCTTGGTCTGAAATAATAGGTGTGGGTATTCCTTAGAGGTAAACTATATCACAAGCATAAATATGAGCTAACCACTTGGCACTAAAGGATATTTTAATCGGAAGGAAGTGTATCAATTTGGTCAACCAATCTATAATGACACAATATTGTTAGAACCATGGGAGGTGCAAGGAAAACCACTAACAAAGTCCATAGTGATCGTATCTCACTTCTACTTGAGAATGGGCACTCTCTAAATCAGACCACCAAGTACCTAATGCTCGGACTTCACCTAATGATGACATAGTTATCGAGCTATAAATTTTGCTACATCCCTCATCATGGCCCTCTACCAATAGTTCTTCCTCAAATGCCTATATATCTTAGTTTTCCTAGAGTGAATGGAGTATCTAAAGCAATGAGACTCATATAATGTCATCTGAATCAAGATCCACTAGAATTATAAATACGTCCATCATATCATAAAATCCCCTTAAAATATGTGGTAGCCCTCCTAGCATCACCATTCAACACTTGATCACAAATTAAACAAACACTACGTCCTCAAACTGATGACTCCATATCTACTCAAATAAGGTAAAACTGGCCTCAATCCTAGTAAGAATCCTCCTAGAGTCCAAAATATTAAGTCGCACCATGAAGTTTGATAAAGACTGGATGTTGTAAGACAATGACCTTTGTGAAACTAAAATAAAAGCCAAGCTACCTATGCGCACTGCCTTTCAGCTCAAGGAATTTGCTACCACATTTGCCTTACCCAAATGGCATAAAATAGAAATGTCATTATCCATCAACAACTCCATCATTTGCACTTCAAAGAATTAAGCTCTTTCTGAGTCATAAGATGTTGAAAACTCCTATGATTGGTGTAGATCTAACAATTCACAACATATAAATAATGCCTCCAAATTTTAAGCAGAAAACACTATCGCCCCCAACTCTAAATTATGAGTGTGGTAGTTGCACTTGTGATCCTTTAACTACCTCAATGCATAAGTAATACATCTGTCATGTTGTATCAACACACAACCCAGACTAATGCCAAAAATATTATATTATACTGTAAGCCCCACGCCCTCAATTGGAAGAGCCAGTATAGGAGTTGAAGAAAGGAAATTCTTGAGGTTCTAAAAGCTCGACTCATACTCCTAAGACTAGTAGAAAGAACCTCCTTTTGAGTCAATTTTGTCATTAGTATCGTAATTGTAGCAAAACCCTCTATGAAGTGCCTGTAGTACGAAACACCTTGACTTTCAAACCTTAGAAAAATTCCTTAAGTTGAGTTTCTTAACAAGGTACGGTTTAACCATACCACTCATATGCTATGGTATGATTTTTTCCCTATCTCTCATATGTTTGGTAATGTAGTGTAGGCCACGATTTATCCAAGGTATGGTTTGGCCTCACCCATGTTTTATTTTATTATAGGGTACTAGTCATAAGTTTTCAAGTCGTATGATGTCTTAAGCTTTACCAAGTATATTCTACCTAGGATACGAGTTGTAGGGTACTTCTCGTTCTTTAAGGTACGTGTTATGCATATGTAGTCATATGTTGAACAGGTTGGAGGTCCATGGTGAAGACTATGGTATGAGATAGGGTACCACTCATACCCTAGGGTACGGTTGTTTAAGGTGAGTCATACCCTCCTCGATTCAATTTTCAGCTTTTAAGCTGAAGGCAATTTAGACATTTCTCATACCTAAACCCTTCTGACCCATGAATTTTAACATTATTTGTCCCTTTATTGTTCACTTGGACAAGATAAAAAGAATCCCAAAACTCTCTCAAAAGACTTCTCTAACAAGATTGGGGCTAGGGTTCATCAAGGAGACCATGTAGGGGCTTGAAGACCACAAATATCTCTGTGAATCTTTCTATATAAGGAATGCAGCTCTTTCCTTCATTGTTATTTCTCAAATATCATGTGTTTTAACGATTGATTTTGATTTTTTAATGGTAGGTTTTTAAACCAAATATTGAGGATATTGATACATAGTGATGAGTATTGTTCACTCTTGTTTAAACTTGTGTTTATACATATTTTTTTGTGATGGTTTGCACGTGTGGGTGCTTGTTGATTATAGTTTAACAAATGGGTAATTACTAACCCTAAGCTTGATGATTTCTATGTGAAATTTGGTTATGGTAAAGCTATGCCCTCAAGGTGTTTGTGAAAATGTCTAAGAGAAACAACTAGTTATATATTAATAGTGTTTTGAACTATGGCTTAATGAGTACTAATGATTGGTACCTGAATTTGTAAAGGCCTTATTGGCCACATAATGAGTTAATTGGTAACTTTGGTGGTTTGATTGGTTAAAAAGGGTTTGAGTCCTTAAGCATGAAATAGAATTTTGTTTGAACTAAAGCTTGGTGTAAGAATGCTAATGAAGAATAAATGGTTTGGTAATGGTATTAATGACCACAATTTGACTTGAACGATGGTTAAAACTGAGGCATTGTCCTTTTAAAGTGATTGATTGATAAATTGTTCAAAGGACCTTGTGGTTATGTATGGTGTCGAATTATAGCCTTGATGGCTTGAATTAGCTAATTGGGTTAGAGTCCTTTAATGTTTAACTAAGTGGATGTGAGTGCTCGGACAAAGGGTTAGTCCTAATGTCGACTAGTAATGGATGTGATGACTTGTGGTTAGAGTCTACTTTCTTAGTAAGATGAATTGTGGTTAGAGTCTACTAGACTAATAAAACACCTTGTGGTTATATTCCACTTGCTTAATAAAATGACTTGTGGTTAAAGTCCACTAGCGTAATAAAATAGCTTTTGGTTAGAGTCCACTTGCTTACTAAGACGACTTTGAGTTAGAGTCCTCTTTCTTAATATAATCGAGAAGTTCAAACTTCCTAATATACGTAAGTGGGAGGTTATAGACCTCTACTTTATGTATTATGATTAGGTGTTATAAAATGCATTCTAAGGCGTTGTCTTCTTTACGAAAACTCGATGTATCTTTATATCTGCATATATGCCTATGTATATAATTGTGGTTGCGTGTGATGGTTTGACTTAGTTTTGAATGATGACATTATTTTATTCTTATCCTAGAAATACATATTAGTGCTCCAATCGCTAACTGTCTCCGGACGCTGTGTCCTCACTTGACCAAGTAGTTGAAGCTTCTTCTTTTCTTTCTGTGCAGTGACCAGATGCTCGAGCAGATTTTGTGTTGACTTTGAGTAGTATTTTCAGTGTTATTTACTTTCAGTTTTTTCTTTCTACGAATCGAAAATATTACTCTTGAAGAATACAGAGGATTATATTGATGATGACGAGCAGATGAGCTCTATACTGATTACACTAAATGATTCTTCTCAAGAAATTACAAGAAAAGATTACAAAACGACAACACTAAGTGAAAATTATGAGTAAAACTTTAGGTGATGCCTTGCAAGGAATAGTCAAGAGCTTTTTATAGACTTCAAAGGATAAAATCTACATAATGAAAATCTTCTTTCTTCAATCTTATTGGAAGCCTCAGATTTTTTTATCCATCTGTCTGATAAGGTGGGTCTATTATTTTTTATTAAAGTCTTCAAAGCAATTTATCCTTTTATGTCACGAGTGTCGGCCACTTCGAAGGTGGAGTGTGGGTCTCACTGGTCCCATTATATGTTTAATCATGAATAATTCCAACTCTTTGAGTCTCTATTCTTACCCTGTCGATAATTTCGATTATTTGAGTCTCTATCTAAAGGACTAATTATTTCAATTTTTAATAACCTCAATTAGGATTAATCATAGAATGGATCCATATAAGATTGTGCTTAACCGCGTGGTTTTAGCATATCTCCATTATCTTCACTTTGAGATGAAGCTTCATCCAATAATTTCATAATGGCATCTTCAGTAGGATCATCATCAATTTCTTAAAGAGCTTTTTGGAGTCTTTTTTTAAATCACTCTTTGATGGAGATTTCTTGGTTGAAGTGCTTGGTGAGGATTTCAGAGAGTTCCTTGGTGCATCTTTTGGTGCAGGAGTCCATCCTCTGATGAAAATTTCTTTAGATAAGTATTTGATCCTGTCATATTCATGAACTACAAAGGTCCAGCTGATAATATAAGAAATCATTTTTTAGATAAAATATTTACACATTTTTATGTGTTCAATTAAAGATGAAATGCCTTGGTCAATTTCAAATTGACTGAATTTTTCTAAAAATGTTTTCGATAAAACATCCCGATTACCTCCAAAATAATTCCACCATTAGTAGAACCATCCTAGTATAATAGATTTTGCTAACTCTGGACTATACTTTACAAACCAAGTGTGAGTAGTTGGTCGTAAGTATAAAAATTTTAACCATACATTTTTATAATCATGTCAGTTATAAGTTTGAGGCCTATGTTCCTCAGAAAGGACTATAGGAGTGAGTAAATGGTCCACCGGTCATTCAAAAGGAGTTAAAATCTTTTTAATGGTAAATTTTGAATAAGTTATACTTTTAGGGTCATGTTCATCCCTCAGCTGATGCTCTATTTCAATAGAGCCAGTGTCAATCAAAATGAATTCATAATATTTTCTAGCTTTAAGAGGGTTATTGGAATCTATATAGTTTTGTTCGTTGTACAGAGGTCGCACCAGCTGTCTGATATCATAAATCTCATACTCCTTATCCAAATCTAGGATTGGAGCCACCTGCAGAGAAATGTTAGTAAAGGTTTCTTTAACCTTCTGGGCTGGGGAGGCTAAAGGTATCACTACTTTAGAATAACTTTTAGGAGTCTTCATTGCATAACTCTCTTTAGTTTGTATTGCATAAAATCTTGGTTTTCCAAATAGAGAAAGAGAACATGGTTTGGATTCTTTTGCGAAGGGTTTCTTCATAGGATTTTAGAAAGAGGAGCTTGGTAAAGCTGGGAAAGGATTTATAGTGAGGGTAGGATTTATGGGTGGCAGTTGCCCTAATACTGAAAACTTATTTTGGTCATTCCACGATGGCATGATGTTGAATGGGCTGGTGGATGGGATTTTGCTCTCCACCTCTTTATTTTTGACAAGGTTCTTGTTTGGCCTAAATCCGGTTGGCCTCATTTTTTCCCTGCAAAAATTCACGGGTTAGAAAATCTGGAAGAGAGTTATTTTCTCCTTTTAAGAATTCTATTTGGAAATCAAAACTAGATAATAGCGCTTGCCATCTAGCAAATATTTGTTTAGAAGCTAAATTCTTAACATTTTTTGAAGAATATCTTTAGTGGATTTGAAATACACTCTAAGAAGGAATTATTTGTTAATCAAATCATCCTGAATTTTAGTAACACACAATACAATAGAGAGAATTTCTTTTTTAACAGTGCTATAATTTTTTTTGAGCAGAGTTCCAGACTCCAGAAGTATAACGAACTAATTTTTCTACAGAGGTAGGAGTTTCTCTTTGCTTAAGAATTCCTCCATATTCGATGTCAGAGGTATCTATTTCGACAATCATAAAATAGTCAGGGTGAGGGATCCCGAGGTAGGGTAAATCCTTAACCATATCCTTTACCTTTATAACAACATTAGTATGTTCTTCCTTCCAAGGAAGAGGATTGTTTTTCAACCTGACAAAAAGAGGTTTACAGACTTGTCTTACCTTGGGAATGAAATCTGCAATATATTAAGGCTTCCTATAAACCTTTGGAGTTGAATCTTGTCAGTAATGACATCAGGGAATTTTTCTGCAAACTCAATGGCTCTACAAATTGGTTTATAAGAACCTTGATACAAATCATGCCCAAGAAATCTTATTTTTGTTTGAAAGAGCTTCATTTTTTAGCACTAACGACAAGGCCATTGTGCTGGACAATTTTAAAGAATATGTTTAGGTCTTTAAAATGAGAATATGTTTCCTCGGAAAAGATTAAAACATCCTCTATATAAACAATTAATATGTGACTAATTTGGTTGAAAATACTATTCATGATATTTTAAAATTCTAAAGGGGCATTTTTTAACCTGAAAGGCATAACATTCCATTCAAATTGTCCAAATGGGACATTGAAAGCAGTTTTGTATTTATCTTTTTCAGAAATTTATTTCTGCCAAAATCCTGACTTCATATCAAACTTACTATAAATATTAGCTTTATAGGTATGTTTTAAAAGATCCTTTTGTTAGGGATAGGATATCAAATCCATTTTAAAACATTGTTTAAGGGTTTGTAATTAATAACAAGTCTGGGAGCGCCCCATTCTTTCTCCGCAGCATTGTTAACATAAAAGGCTGAGCAGCTCCAAAGAGATTTTGAAGGGCGAATAATATTATTTTTTAAAAGGTTATCAATTTCCGTTTTACAAATTTCCATTAAATCATGGTTCATTTGAATCGGCCTAACTTTAGTAGAAATGGCCTTTTCATTGAACTCATCTATGTAAGGTAAATCAACAGTGTGTAATTTCTTTTCCCAAAAAGTATTTAGAAAGTCTGAGCAAATTTCTTTTTCAAAAGTTTTTGAAGATTGACAATTTTGGATACCATTTCAGGGGTTTTTAAAATTTGCTCAATTTTTGCATTTTTAATATCATTTTTTAGAAAACCAATTTGATTTTGCAAAAGATTTATTTTAAAGGCAGTATGTTTATGTAGAAATTGACTCTAAAACAGTACTGCGAATATGAGTAAAATCTATAAGATAGGGTTTTAACTGGGTTGCAAATGGTAATCCCAAAATGATTTTTTCGTTAATATCTCTTGTAATCACAAAATCATTAACAAGACAAATTCCATTTTTGCAAATATGGGCTTTAGGAAGTGTGTAATCAATACAAATCCTTTCACCTATAGCGCCATAGAGTTTTGCAGTTCCTTTCTGGAGATAGTTAGTGGGGAGAAGTCCTTCGACAATACAATTTCTGTCTACACCACTATCAAATAGAGCAACTTTGTTAAGGATTAGATTATTATTAATAACCAAGTTAATCAAAATATGATTACTAGGAGGTTTAACCTTATAGAGTACATCAATACCTAAATCCCTCTCGTCATTATTTTCCATATCTTCAATAGAAAAGTCTTTGCTACCTGAAGTTCCTTCTTCAGGTGGATTTACCCTTTTGAGAACTTGTTATGTAAGGGCATCAATTTTGATTTTATGAAGTCTAGATTTGACTTCCCTAATTTTTTCCTTGAGGAAATTGACTTCTCTTCGAAGATCACTAATAGAAGATTCTTTTCTAGTGTTAAACCTCTTCATGACATCTTTCAAGCTAAAATGGGTAATCTTGGGTTTGTCATCATGTTTTTGCTGAGTGACAAGCCTTTTTAATTCCAAAAGATACTTTTGTTTTACCTTATTATTTTTTATATGTTCGATGGTGGTAAACAAAGTTTCAACAGTATCGTAACGCCCCAAAAATAGGTCCTGAGATGTCACACGATGCTTAAGGCTATAAGCAGCCCCAAGCTAACCCTTTGAGCCTGATAATATATTTAAACACTTAAATAAAGATGTTGAAAGCAATATCATGAAAAACCATTGTATCAAGTCTAAATGAAAGCGGATAAGTACTGCAAAAGTAACACAATACCGAACCTCTGACAATTTTGACAAATCCAGCCTGACAAGCCTCTATTACTCAATGTACTATTGGGCTATTGGGATAGACCCCAACTGACTCGAACTCAAAGAAACAAAAATAATCAACTCATAATGAAACTAAAAGTTTGAATAACACGTCCTCGAATCATGAGGACTCACCACTGCAGAAGATATAGATCAACGTACTCGAGAAACACTATCAAGGTTGGGACTGAGCACCTGAACCTACATTATGAAAAACTGTAGCCCACATATGAGTATGTGGGTCAGTAGCATGGAAAATCTATCGAGTATATGGGGGTGTGTGCAATTTCAATAATCAAATATCACAATATTTATAAGAAACATACATGTTAATGTAAATAACTCACTTAGCTTAAATTAAACCATCATAATCATGGATGAATAATACATGTAAAGTAAAATAAATGAATCATTACAATAAATTCTTAATTCACTTTCTTCTCAATTTCAAACTTGTAAAGTAATCAAGTCTTAAAACAACTCTCTTTAGAGCATACATTTCAATCTTTTGGGAACAAGAAACTTTCTCGGAAATCATAGTTTTCAAACCAAACACACTTATCTTAGATAGAGTAGAGACACACTATGGGAGTTTCTCATAACTGAAATAAACCATGTGAACTACATGGAGTCCAACCTACGTTAATGAGAGTCGTCCTATCCTTGCCATCGGAGTAGGACTTTAATAATTCATTCATTCACTAGTGATCACTACATCAGCCTCAGGCTCACATCCTATGGGGGCACGTAGTTGTAGGGAAGTACCACACTTCCCTACTCGGTGCTAAATACTACTCCCGGACTTAGATCAGAATTTTTAAAAGACAATCCACCTTACACAATTCAATATTTTGCATTGGGAGCCAATATGCTACCCCTTTTATCATAATTCAATCAAATGGTGTGGATTTATTTTCTCACTTGGGTTCAAAATCAATTCTTTCACGACCAAAAAGGTCAAATCTTTCTACATCATGTCCATTCATTCAATTCTCAAGATGCTTATAACACATGATTTCTCAAAAATAACAATCTCAAATAGGGTTCAAAGACCCATATATCAATAGCAAAATAAAACCTTCAAGATTTACGCTTTATATCGTAGACATATATATAAATCACTTTAAATCAGAAAAGTTCAGCTTTATGTATAACCATATCAACATTCTAATGAAAGCAATATAAAGTATAAATTCATACTTCAAATTCATAGAAAAACATATAAAATCATGTATCTTTTTAAAAGAAAACCAACTTTGGGCACAAGAACGAAAGAGTGTTCTTGTTGAAAACCCCACATACCTTTATGGTAACAAAATTGTTGAAAGATTGGACCTTCAATCTTGATTGTCTAACCCTAGTTGGTTTGCTCCTATCGAGCTCTTAGATGATGTGCTTAAACTGATAATAGGATTATGATGTGATTAGGAACAGTTAAATTTGTAAGGTTAAGTTTTAGGATGTGTAAAGAGTGTTAAAAGAGTTAGTTGTCCTAGAAATAACTCAAAAATGGAGTGTTTTCATTGCTAGAACCCTAAGTGTGCGTCGCACACCTAATCACATATGCTTGGGTGTACGCTGCACACCTTATCACAAAAGCTAATGTATGCGTCACATACCTTATCTCACACTTGAGGGTGTGCCTTGTACAACCTATCGCACACCCAATCCAATAGCCATGTGCGATTGGTTAGGTGACGCACTCCACTTTGCAAAGCCATAACTTCTTGCCCAGGTGTTGGATTTTAGTAAAATTGCTATCGTTGGAAAGCTAATTCGATTCTCTACAATTTGGTGGGGAAAATTATACAAGAATACCACATATTCATCAAGTTATACTCGTTCAAAGATGACCCTTGGAAAATCAAACATTAAAACTTGATGGATTCAAAAACTCTTAGCTTGAATTACCTTAAGTGACTCATATGAATACATTTAACACATCATAAGCTTTTTCTCACTAGGATACTCATGGTAAGTCATGTGCTCAAATACGAATTACAGGATAGTAGGTTTCACATGCTGGAACAACGGTTCGTGTTCTAGCTTAGAAATGTACGGGGTATTACAATATCTCCCCCTTGGGGACATTCGTCCTCGAATGGCACTCGATAGGTTATGAATACAGAGAAAAACTATGGGTACACATCTGAAACATCTTGCTAAATAGATTCCACTTCTTTCTAAACTTTCAGATACCAAGTAGGAATGGCTATACAGCTGTAAATTTATTAGAAAGGGATTGAAGTAAGAAAGAATGGTACCTTCGGCTTGATCTAAACTTGTGGGAAAGAGGTGCGGGTACTTGGATAGCATATCTGCTTCGGCTTCCCAAGTAGCACCCTCAACTGACTGATTTCTCCACAACACTTTGACAAAGGGAACTTCTTTGTTCCTTAGTCTCTGGACTTGGTGATCTAAAATCTCAACAGGAACCTCATCAAACGAAAGACTGTCTTGTACATCAGGGCTTTCTGAATGATTTACAACAACACAATCACCAACGTGTTTCCTAAGAATGGAAACATGAAATACAGGGTGAACAGTTGACAACTTTGCAGGTAACTCAATCTCATAAGCCACTCTTCCTATGCGATTCAGGATCTTATAGGGACCGACATAGCGGGTAGGGGTGTACAAACCGAACCGTTAAGTCAAATTGAACCGATGAATCAAACCAAACTGAGGAAAAAAACCGACTTATGATTTGGTTTGATTGGTTTGGTGTTGGCAAAAAAATTGATCATTCTTGGTTTGGTTAGGTATTAGAAAAAATAAAATCAAACCGAACTCAAACCGAACCGACGTAATACATATATAATTTTAATTTTTTATACATAAAAAATATTACTTATAATCTACTTTCTAATTACTTTTATTATTTTTTTATATTCAGAAAATAGATATATATTCTTGGACCTTTAATTATTGTATTTTTTCATTAATAACAAATTAATACAAAACCCAATATCTATATGTATATTTATATCTATAATCTATATCTATATCTATAATCTATATCTATATCTATAATATATTAAAAATGTGAAGGCCTTAGAAATGTTGTTTGAACTTTTTGTCCGTCATTAAAAATTTTCGCTTTAGACAAAATCATCTCTTCACTATTTTTTTCTAATTTTTAAAAGTTAATAATTAATTAATATATATTTATGGTAAAAACTTTTCGTATTAGAAGTCGTTAGAATTAATGACAACTAATACTTTTTTCATTAGTTTAAGAATTATAAAGCAACTAAATTTGATTTTAATAAGATTTGAAAAATCTAGAAACAAATATAAAAGCCTTAGAATAAGAAAATTTTAATAAGTATTAAATTTTAAAAAGTTTTAAATACATAATAAGAAATGTCTTTTTATTATTTTATCAAATTCTTATTTAACTATTTTTACTAAAAAAAACGTCCCACATCAAAAAGAAAAAAAAAGTAGTGTCAGATTGTAGTTAGCATACGACCTAATTTCTTTCTTTTAAGTATGGTTTTTGATTTAATTAGAAGTCCTTAATTTTCTTTTCTTTTAAGTTTCGTTTGTCTTGATTTTCTATATTAATTAGTTTTATGAAAAAAGTTTCTCAAATTAGATTAGATTTCTTCCATGTTTCATCAACTCTTTCTTAAAAGGAAAAAAATCGTGCATCTATATATTGAACATTCTTTTTTTCCAATAAATAATAGAATAACATTCACAATTTAATTGTTAAAGAGTATGTTCAAGAGAAGATTAGTTTTATGTTCTTTAATATTAGTTTTTAATTTGTAGGTCAACAATATTAAATATTATGCCTCTTTTAGTAACATTTTTTTATCGTATAATTTATTGTAATTTCAATTGTTGGCTTTCGCATGATGTGCAGGTAAAGAAAAATTATGTGAGTGTGTGGTTGAGAGTTCGTGCCGATTACGAGAGGATTTAAAGGTGTGTTTTTTTTAAAAAGAATTATTTCTCATTTATATTAGCACGATTTATGTTGTTAAGGCGTTGATTAGAAGTACACGTTCTGCACTTTGATTCGATTTTATTAAATTCAATTCAATTCTTTAATTTATAATTTTAAAAAGTAGACATCGAATACCGAATCAAACTATTTAAGTTCGGTTTGTTTTCTTTCAACTTCGTTTTTATTTGATTCGGTATTCAGAAATATTTAAACTTGTTATCTTTCGTTAAAAGTGTCTGCTTTAGACAAAATTATTTCTTCAATATTTAAGAATTGAAAATTTATTAAATATTTTAATAAAACATATGTTATGTTTGTGCTATTTTATTAAAGTGTGAAGGATCTTTGAAAAGTGATTTAAATTTTTTTCTCTTCATTAAAAAAATTTGCAGTCGACAAAATCATCTAATTTTAAATAATCAAATGTTACACGTGCGAGATGCGTGGGGTTTAACTAGTTAATATAAAAACCTAAAACTCTTTAATTTCTTTACTTTTTACATTTTACTTTCCAAGTTTTCAGAGAGTTCTCATTATTTTCTCATCTTACTTTTCTCATTCGTCAAGTTGTGATTTAGGTTTGTTTCTCTTCTTTCTCTTTTATGAAATTATGTTATAATTAATTACTTTATGGAGTTAAGTTTTTAATAAGTTGTCTAATTATTCATTCTTTTGTGTGCTCACATTTTATGTGAAGGAAACTTTCTGACAAGCTACTGTGACTAGTGACTTAGAAATTGAACTATTTAGGTATCCACATAATATTACTTTGAGAGATAGTAGTTTAGACGTCTTAGTAATTTGCCAACTTGATTTTTATTGGAACTACTCTATGACCTTTTTTTTTATCTGTTTAGTGAAAATATTTAATTTTTTTCTTCAATCACATTATAACTATAAAAAACCGAGAAAACCAAAAAAATCAAAAAAACTCGACTAAAATCGAAATAAAAAAACCGATTGCATATTGGTTTGATTTGGTTTATAGATTTAGAAAACCGACATTATTGGTTTGGTTATATTTTAATAAAAAACCGAACCAACCCGACCTATGTATACCCCTAATAGCGGGGACTAAGCTTCCCCTTCTTTCCAAACCTTTTCACCCCCTTCATGGGTGAAATTTTCAGGTACACCAGATCATCCACTTCGAACTCTAAGTCTCTATGCCTCACATCTGCACTTTTGGCAACTCTGAGATGCCTTCAACTTCTCTCTAATCAACTTCACCTTCTCCATTGCCTCAAATACTGCATCAGGCCCAGCTATGTAGCCTCACCCACCTCGAACTAGCCTAAAGGTGATCTACACCTTCTACCATACAAATCCTCAAACGATGCCATCTGGATGCTAGCACGATAACTGTTGTTATACGCGAACTCAATTAGTGGAAAATTCTCATCCCAAATACCTTTGAAGTCAAGAGCACACGCTCTCAACATATCCTCCAAAGTATGGATGGTCCTTTCGGCCTGACCATTCATCTGCGGGTGAAACGCAGAACTCAAATGAACTTGGGTGCCCAGACCCTTCTGAAAAGCCTTCCAAAACTGAGAAGTGAACTGAGTATTCCTATCCGAAATGATAGACAAGGAAACTCTATGCATCTTGACTAACTTCCAAATATATAATCTAGCATAGTCCTCAACCGAATAGGATGTATGCACAGGCAAGAAATACGCTGACTTAGTCAGTCTATCAACAACAACCTAAATAGAATCATGATGGCATCGGGAAAGAGGTAGACCAGTCACAAAATCCATATTAATCTCTTTCCACTTCCAAGTAGGAATACTGAACTCTTGCATCACACCACCAGGTCTCTGATACTCAACCTTAACTTGCTGACATGTTGCACACTTCGCCAACTTAGCTATATCTTTCTTCATACCACACCACCAATAGATTTTCCACAAGTCGTGGTATATCTTGGTAGCATCGGGATGAATAGAATACCGCGCGCCATGCGTTTCAGCCATGATTCTCAGCCTTAGTTCATCAACATTCGGAACAAATAATCTACCATACAGCCTTAACATACCATCTCCCTCTTGGGAGAAAACTTCTACCCTTTGATCTTTGACTGACTCTTTTAGTCTGACCAAGCTAGCATCTAAATCCTGCTTCTCCTTTACTTCTGAAACTAAGGATGATTCAGAACTACTCTGAACTAACATACTTCCCTTAGCAGAATCAAGTAACCTAACATCTATCCTAGCCAAACGGTGTATATCACGAGCTAACTTTTTCTTACCTTCCTCAAGATACGAAACACTACCCATGGACACCCTACTAAGGGCATCTGCCACTACATTGGCCTAGCCCAGATGATACAACACGCTCATACCATAGTCTTTTAACAATTTTAACCACCTCCTTTGTCTAAGGTTCAACTCTCTCTGGGTAAACACATACTGCAGGCTTTTGTGAGCAGTAAAAACATCTACATGCACACCATACAAATAATGTCTCCAGGTTTTTAAAGCAAACACTACAGCAGCCAACTCTAAGTCATGGGTCGGGTAGTTTTTCTCATGAGGTTTCAACTGCCTAGAAGCGTAGGCTATAACTTTCCCCCCTTGCATCAACACACAATCAAAAAACGCTCTCGAAACATCATAATATACGACAAAACCATCTACACCATCAGGCAAAGTCAACACAGGGGCGGAAGTGAGTCGAGTCTTTAACTCCTGAAAACTCTTCTCACAGGAATCAGACCAGAGAAACTTTACTTTCTTTTGGGTCAACCGAGTCATGGGAGATTAAGTAGAAGAGAAACCTTCAACGAAACAATGGTAATAGCCAGCTAGACCCAAGAAACTCCTAATATCAGATGGAGAGATAGCCCTAGGCTAATTTCTTATAACTTCTATCTTTTGGAGATCAACTCTAATACCTTCAGAAGAAATAATATGATCCAGAAATGCGAATGACCTTATCCAAAATTCATACTTACTGACTTTGGCTAATAATTGATGATTTTTAAGAGTTTGCAAGATGATTCAGAGATGGTCTGCATGGTCATCCTCATTGCGGAAATATACAAGAATATCGTCAATAAACACAATAGTGAACATATCAAGATATGGCTTGAAGTGACTTTGTTACATAAGGTTGATTGATATAAACACCAAATAACATAATGGTAATATGCAATGCATATGAATGAATGAACTTAATAAATTGATAGTACAATAACTGATCCAAGTGTCATAACTTACCAAGTGTATACACCTCCTCCTGCTCAATAAGTCACAAAGGCAGGACCCAAGGCAACCTCGATTCTCTGGCACGACGGCTCACAGGCGAAAGAGTCCCTAGGCGATTCAGGAATATTTATATGCACTTACCTAGTCCTGATCCATGATTTACAATCATCATCATCAATCTACTTTGTCCAATACTATATATATATAAAATAAGTGCATGGACTCACCATGGCTAAAAGAATATAAGTCAGCAAACCCATTGACCGAGATCAATTTCGGGACTAAATTAACATAAAAATATAGAAAGATTTAGAATCTCTCTTGAACAAAGTAAATAGTAATGGTAAAGAGTGGATAAACCATGGACCAAAATCAATCTCGGTTAAATTTCCAAAAATCAACTATTCTTCCAAAACCTCATAAATCATCCATTATAGTGGTACAATTCTTGTTATAAAATAATTCATTTTAAAAGTGGAAAGTGGAAATAAATCCACTTTTAGGAAACATGAAAAATCATGGTCATGATATGCTTAGCATTGACTAAGGTCAATATGCTTATGTTCTAGGGTGATATGAACCTATAGCCACAACAAGTATTTAATATTAAGGGTCGATTCATTCTTCTATCCCCAAACTTCTAAATTAGGCTTGGTCATGATATGCTAATAATAAGCATGTTCAATCATACCCACCTAGTATGTAATCTATAATGTACATAATCTCATGAAGAAAAGTAGGCCAAAGTCTCGACGTTGAACCACAGGTTTTGAGTCGTCCATATATCGGTCGTCTTTGCTTTATGATCTCAAAATATTGCCATGGTATCAAAATAATATTCTACATGTCAATAAGACTGAAATGAAACCCATATTTCTACATAAAAGGTTTGATCAAAATTTTGGTCAATAACAAGCTCATGAGGCCAGCAAATGGAATGCAAAAATGATTCATCACGATGTCCCTCGATGGGAAAAGAATGTGTACTCAAGATTTTAGCACAAATGACACATAAATTGGGGTCTAAATAAGCCCCTAAACTCTACGTATTTTAACACCTAATTTCTAAGAATTTACAATGAAATAGGATGGAATTTTACAGGGAAAGTAATAGGAAATAATCAAGGACTGTTAGACTAACTTACTTTGCATCAATGGATGATTTCCCACACTTTTTCGCTCTTCAAACACTCAAAATGGTGGGAAAATGGTTGAGAATCCCTATTGCTGCTAAAGCGGTTATCAAATTACTTAAGAGACTCGAGATAAAGTTACTCTTTTACCACTAGAGATGTCGGGAACGGAGATGCGGGCATCGATGAATCTGTCTCTTTGCCACTAAAGCGATGTTCGCTAAAGTAAACATTGATCGCTTAAGTGGTCCTCATCTAGATGGACAAGGTTGCTCAAGCGACCTATTATCATGAAAGAGACTACTTCTTAAGCGATCAAATGGCCGATTAAGCAGTTGTACCAATAACCCGAGGCTGGTATGCTTAAGATTCGCTCAAAAATCCGTGTGCACAGGCGAACTATGCTACCCTAACAAATTCATTATTATTGACTTAATAGAACCAACAAAACATTCATCCAAAATTGTTTTGACTAAATATGAAGTCCACACTTGTATTACTATTTTTATATAATCTACTCAATAGCCCAAAACTAGTCCAGAAGCCTTGGTACCTAAACCAAGGGTCCCCTTCCCTAAAATCAATGTTTTAGAGCTGATGGCACTGTTGGAATTCTCATTTAAGGTTGCTTACTTAGAGTTTTGGTTCGAGACTAATTCCTTAACAACGACAGCTCTAAAATAAAAAAATGATCTTAAATCCAAATGAATTATCTTATAATCATATCGATAGTTTTGACAAGTCATAAATGACCTGTAACCACTGTACGAAGGATAGAATGCCAAAATATGCATAAATCGAGGAAATGACCTAGAGGGTCATTACAATATAAAATAATAAAAAGACTTTCATTTATAAAAATTAATCAATAGAAAGGGCATGAAAGATCTAAGGGATGAGGTAGTAGGCCCGCATGCTCTGAGCAAGACTCCCAAATAACCTCTAAGATAAAACAATACATCTAAGAGATTTTGACATAGGTATCCCCTTTTCAACAAATTTCCTTACTTCACCTTCCAAATAGCCATAACACAATCTCAACAACTAACTAGAGTTCAACTAAATCGAGGATGGTTGATGCACACAAATCCATACCACAACACATTGATACCACATCGATACCAGTACAACAAAGTGAAAACTTATCAAAGAAAAAGGCAATCCAAGGAATAAAGCATGCGACCATCTCCAATATCTTAATATAACCTTCTTTAGCCTTTCTAAATCGTCCATCTACTCTGAACCACCCAAAAAGTCATCCTAGTCCTATCCGTGCAATACCATCATACTAACCTCAAAGAACTTGAGCTGATCCACCGTAAATCCATAGAGGTAAGCAAGCGCATAAACCCATAAGGTTCTACTTGGGCACATAAATGGTGATGACCAATGTCTACAATCTTCGCCAAAGCCACTAACTAATCTGAATAACTCTCCAAAGTTATAGGCGGGAGTCTGAAGTATGAACACTCAAAACTTAATGATCTTCTCTAAGGTGCCCATTAATTGAGTATGAAGCCATGTTGCATCCAACTTGAGCACACTACTTCTGCTGAGCAGATAATCCATAATTTTTCTAAAAATTTAGAATCTCAATCAAGAGTAGAAAAACCATCATTAAGTGCCAATGGGATATCATCCAAACATCTGCCAACCATAATCCATTTAAACTGAAGAAAACCAAACTGGTAGCTAGGAGTAGGTTTAGCTAGGCTATAAAATAATGCTCAACAAACTAAATTTAAAAATAGAGGTTACACCCAAACTTTGCAACTCTCAACTGAAATATCAATAGCAAGGCTGAACTACTCAATCTCAACTATCCAAATCAATCATGTTGACGGGCAATCATACACAGTCCAAATCTATCATAACCTTCAAGATACTTTTCTAAGGCATTAAATCCAAAGTTGAAGCTGACAAGTCTTAACTAAGGCCAAATACCCAAATCGACCTTACTATCTTAAACAAGCGTACCCCACAACGGTCCCTGCGAGACCTAAAACTAAAATATTTATGAGGAACATAACCAGTAATCAGCTCCATATCGGTTAAAGGCATAATACATCAAGGCATGACCAAAAACTCACCAAGGTTCCAGAAAGGAACTAATGAGGACCAAAACTCTAGCAACTTGGGAAGGGACAACTTTATCATGTATTTGGCTAATCCAATACTACATCTTAGCAATGAATACATATAGACATATATCACCAAAGAAAATCACTCCACCAAGTTATATTAGCTAAACAAATGCCAAAATAAAGATTTCTTGAACCCACCCATGCAAAATAATATTAACCCAATCAACACATGAATCACATTGTTGAGGAGTAGTATCCCAATCGCAACATCAATACCAATGTCAAGACCACTACTAAAAAATAAACTAAGAAAATAAAGATAATGAATTCCCAATTTTCACACTCGAGAAGAAGTCACAAAAAAGATCACCTATCTTCTCCTCCTTTAACTTTACTAGAAAAAAAGGCATCATGACATGAATAGAGTATCCAACACAATACCAACAACAATATTTAGCTATCACCAAGAGACAAACCTAGTAAACCTAAAAGGCAAGCCCATATCCTCTCGACATCTACATCAAGAACACTATCGGGTGATGAACTAACTGAATTGAAAAAATCCATCCCAAATAGGTCAGCCTTAGAAATGGGTTATAAAGAAGGGTAGCTAATGCTAAAATCTCAATAAACCAGAAGGTAAGTCCTAGAATCTCAAACGCAAAAAATAGGCAATGTAACCAAATCACCAACTCTAGAGACGTAATAGAACCTTGGAAGGACAACCTACCTTCACTTTCATATCCCACTTAACAATCTATCTAATCTGGATAACAAAAGAGTAAAATAACCAACCTTACCTTGTTAAAAATGGAATAACCATCCACCCAAACTAGTTGTTTAGGCTAATAAAAAAGATGTGCAAAGAGAGAAATCCTAACTAGATAATTCTAGTCTAACCTCGAATTAAGTAAGAATCAATAAACATTAACACAATGACCATAGTAACGATAGAAATAGAAATACCGATATAAGGAGAAGGTGGTACCAAAAATCAAAATCAATGACAAGTACTACTCTAGGGCCATAAGAAGGCAAATATAAAAAGGTAAAAGGGACTCAAACCTAAATGCTACACCGCTAGGGAAATATCAATACCAATCCACTCTATTCACTACTAAAACTAATCATCTATAAAGGTAGTCACATAATCATTTACTCTAATACAATACACACAACAATCAGTATAAACCTACTAAGGCACAAAATCATCAATGAGTATGAATACCCCAATACACTTAAATGAAAAGGTAAAGACAAAAAATAAAAGGCATACCTATCACAGTGGAATCCAAAATCATAAGCCTGGTGAGCTCAAAAGAGTATGAATATGAGCGGGTCAAAACTTAAATTAAGCATCTGAATGACCAACTGAGGTACTATGTGCACTGCCTCTAAGAACGGTGCCATGACACTATAAGACTGATATGGATGAGCTGAATGACTAATAATCCCACTTTAGGGACACTCTCTAGACTAGTGTTTGTTCTCTCTATAATCATAGCAAACCCCTGAAGCTCTAACCTAGCAAAAAATATGAGCTGACCCTAACTAGCTAACCAACTGATGCCAGGGGCACTCCTAAGTGAAATAATTATCCTCCCCACAATCATTACATACTTGAGGTTCTCCAGGCCAGTAAGGAACATATGATGACTGTATCTGAACAAAAAACTCATGTCTGAGGCACTTTCTAGACAAATGACAAATCTCACTACAACTAAAAAAACTCCTAAAATACATTGAGGTACTGTACCCACTGATCTAGAATGATCGCCACGGCCTAAAGATCCATAAAAAATACTTTGCAAGGTCTGACAAGAACTTTTCCCATAGTGACCACCAAGACATATTGAAGAGCTAATTATTGTCTAAGACACTACCTGAGAGGAACTAACAGGCTGCTACTGATGTTGATTCTTGCTTGGAGCATCCCTACTCCTTGATGGTATACCAATAACACTGCCATACCCTTTTTTTTCACCAAAAATATAAATTATATGGTCAAAGAATTTTAGTAATTAAAGTGACTAAAACTGAAAGTGTGTTTCAAAAAAAGGATTTTATAATCAAACTCAGTGTTGCCTCTTAGCATAAATCTTGTGTGTCAAGTCACCATTGAAATTCTTTTTTGAAAAATAATTTTGAATCTTAAAACTAATCTATGAATAAAGATTTCGGTTAAGGAGTTCTGTTGACTGAGGGAAAGTTATTAGGAACCCTTCGATCTAGTGGTTCCAACACGGTTGCTTCTTTGACTTGTCTCAGCTAATTTGAACCTATAAAGTGAATAAACTCTCACACACAAAAAAAAGCACATAAAATAAACAAACAATTAAACAAAATAAGAATTTAAAATAAAATAATTTCCAGTCTGATTATACATTCCCAAAAATGGAAAAGTATGAAAATGTAAACCTATTCTCTACAAAACTAATCCTAAACTACGCTCTACCCGACATCCTGAGTCTTGACCACAAATGTCACCAAGTATAGAATCTCATGGTGCATACCCGACAAATGAATACATAATACGTAGGGGCATTCTCCATAAAAATGAATACATTAAGATTAAGTGCAAGAAAAATAGAAAGACCTTCGAGCAAACATTCAACTATTTAATAAATGTGGTATCCTAAAATTTGTCTACCTCATTTGATAACCTAATCATGATACTACCGAGTTCAGCAAAATTAACGCCTCTTTCGAATTTATCAACATCTAATGAATCAAATAAAAGCAATCGTATTTACTTTTATCAATTTTCAATCCCTCCAAAATTAAGATTTACCCCAATTGAGTTCAAATCATTCAATTTCCCAATTGAGTCGACTAATCAATCAATATCAATTACCATTAATAATAATTAAAACATAACAAAATCAGAGAAAGGAAAGTTCACACATCATGAATTCACCATACAAAGTATCTAAAACTTCAGATTAGTCAAGAATGACATAAGGAATGGACCTTAATAAAAGCTTTTGAAATCAAGTATTACTCAATGCAAAAGACAGAATTTGCACCTAAAAACCATGAGTCAAACCCCAAATATAAACATTTCTTAGCTTGTATCTATACCTTTTTTTTATTTTTTCACTAACCCAAATAACAAATCTTGAGATAAAGAAAACTCATACCTATTTCATACCCAATAATTTTGTCCTATTGTTTTCCAAAGGTTTTTAGAAGAAATAAGAAAGAAAAGGGTTGGTCAGATCGGGTTTTAGGAGTTTTAGTTGGTCTTTCGGTGATGGTAGAGGTTTTTCAACAATTTCAATAGTTGTTTGGTCAGATTTTTAGAGTGGTTTTAAGTGGTGTTTGGTCTCATTTTTAGGGTAGTTTTAGGTTGTGTTTGGTCACGAAGGCATTTTTAGTGAGAATTCGCTAAAAAAATTAAGAAAAGAGAGTTTTTGTTATTAATGGAGAAATTAGAAGAATGGGTGGAGCTATTTCAATGAGCTCTAGTGATGGACGATGATGACTAACATTCATTATCCTCCTTGTTACAATCTCTCTCTCTATTTTTCATCTTTCTCTCCATTTCTTGTATTTTTCTATTTTTCTCCTCTAATGGTTGCCGATTCTAATATCAGTATCTAGGTTTGTTTAGTGACTAACAGAGAAGATTCTACATTATTCTCCTTTATATTCTATACATTTTTTGTGTTTTTCCCCTTCTCCCTTTTTCTCTTAATTCTCGTGTTTATATATGAGTATGAGGATATATATTCTTCTCCTCTTTTCTATTATGGTAAGAGGGAGTGATGAAAATGTGAGTGAGTGAGGGGTGAGGTACACATCAAGTGGGGCAGTTAAGATGGGTAGTGGAGGAATTTTAAGTGGGTATTTTTGTAGGGTTGTTATTATTTGCCTTTTCTGGAGGAATTATTGTCTAGGGAAGGGTGAATGGTAAGGGTGTAGTGAATGGGTAAAATTGAAGTTTAGAAGGGTCAAAATTACATGGCTACAAGCATTGTATTGATGGCATGGTCTCTAACCGTCACCTCAATAAGCCTCAATACATGTTGTCTCTTTTGACCTCGCATGATCAACAACCAGAAAAAAAGAAGTCCCAGCTGCTATCAAAGGCTCCAATGCTTGACATAGTGGCAAATCTAATCCTCTAATAAATGAATGTACCAACTCATGCTCTAAAGGATATAGAATAGGATAATGTCTGGCCAATCAAGCAATCCAATCTCATACTCTTAAACTTATAAGGAGCCCTGGTTAACACCAACAAACCCAACTTTGGCCGGACAATTTCATAAGGAATCGAATAATATCGCCAACTTAGAGTTTTCCATAAAAAGTCTAAAAATCCCCATGCTTAATTTTGAAAGGCTGAAGCGATCAGAGACATGACCAAAGCCAAGGTTGGCCTCAAATCTTCTAGCTAACACTGAAGATATTCAATTATAATCTATATAACCCAAATCTGATGTTACACCAAATCTCTAGAAACACGTGAGAAAGTTTTATTTGCATCCATCAATATCTTTGTATCCTCCTTCTGGAACAAAAGTCAAGAATATACTAGAGGCTCATAGAAATATGGACACATGACAAGGTTTCAAGAATATAATTTCCTAAGAATGCCTTGTAGCCTCTCAAAGATAGGATATAAACGTCTCTGCACCGATCAACACCACTCTATTAGACACTTAGATTTTGTACCAACACACGGGTAAACCTAGATTTTAATACTTATTTGTCATGACCTAATTTCTCAGGTCATGATGGAACCTACTATAACCCACCAGTAGATAAACCAACCCGTAGTTCAGAACATCTAGTAACAAACTCTCAAAAGAATTAAATGAATGCAATGGAATAAACATAACAAAGGGATTAATATATATGTATCAACCCCAAGACCTGGACAAGTTAGTACTAGCGCTTCGAATACAATAAGAGTACAAAATTAAATAATGAATAAATATACATATACAACCTATATTTGAATACAATAGAGAGATTTGTCTAATCTATAAGAGAGAGATTAGTAATGCTCCAAACGTCAAGAGCTAACCTCAAATATCAAATCCATAATTGAAGGATGCACACACCAATGGAAGGATCTCATTATATGATTTGTAGGTTGCAGAAGTGTAGTATAAGTATCAAACATGTGGTACTCAGTAAGAAAATACCGAGTGAGGTCCAAAGATAATTAAAGTACAAATAACATAAAAAGAAATAATATAAACTACACGTAACTATCTAGGAAGCTAACATAACGCTAGAGAGGTAATAAGGATAAACTATCCTATTCTAGCAGTATTAAGAAACTAAAGTACTATACCATTTATCACTAGACAATATACAAATAAATAATGGAAGGAGGATATATAGTAGCATACAAGTCCAAGGAATACGTATTCAATATGAATAAGCAAGATAAGAGTGTGATATATATAACACTATAGCTAGATATAGGTATACAAGAATAACTCAAAAACCTAAGGTAGAAAACCTAACATCTCCAGGGAAACCTAACCAAGTAGGAAAGCTAATACTAGCATGCTCTGAGCTTATGGTAAAAATATCTAACCATGAATACATTGTCCTTAATGTACTTTACCATAAAAATAAATAGGAGCATAATTATATCTCCAGCCTCAATATTAGTTCATAATTATGTAATGCCCAAAAAATACACCCTAACAACTTTGGAACTCATAATAAAGATAAACTAGACTTGCAAAATCTCGAGATACTGAATTAATGTCTTAAGTGAATCTAAATTAATATCTTACTGAAAGTCTTAAACTTGCAAATCTTGAAAACAAACACTTTTAAGTCTAAACAGAAAATAGTCGAACAAGCCTCTACTTCTAACTAGAGAGCCACTAGGACAAGCCCTAGCTGACTCGAACTAAACAGAATCAATTATGTAAAATACTTCATTAAAGGCAAGTCTGATAAAATAGGTCCTCAAACTATGAGGACTCACCAAGCGTCGGGATGTAGGTGGAGATGCTCATAATTAATCACACTGCTGGAACTGAGGACCAGAACCTACATTATAAGACAATGTAGAACATAGACGTATATATGGATGAGTACTTCTGGAATATACTGAGTATGTGGGGATGAATGCATAAATAAAATAATAAATAAATCTTCATATATATATATATATATATATACACACACACACTTTCAAATGATTTATGCTATGTGTAAATGACTCTCCTTGGGACTAAATAGAACTGAAAAACTAAAAAATCATAATCCATGAATCATAAAGCATGCTGAGTAAGCTTTGTGAGACACACACTTAGTTTCTAAACCCTTACTTATACTCTTTATTTTGGGAGGTTCTTCTAACTGAGGCCTCATAAATCCGCTGAGAGGTTCAATCAACACTCAGTAAACGACAATCATAGTCTATACCTAACAACCCTCATACAGTTGATAGATATAAGCACCAAACAATACACTGGTGATAGATAATGCATAAAAATGAATGAATGCAATGTGAATTCATAGTAACATGACCGATCCAAGTTCCATAACATACCAAGTATGTAAATCTCCTCCGACTAAACAACTCACAATGGCAGGACCTACGACGACCTTTCTTCTCCAGAATGATGACTTATAAATGAAAGGGACCCTAGGAGATTCAAGAATATTCAAATACACTTATTTAGTCTCGATGCAGTATTTCCAATCATCATCATCATCAATCTACACTACTTAAAATTTCTCTTATAGCAACGAATTTTTTGACAAGAGTTATCAAAGTGTTGGTATAGGAGGTCTATTGCAACGGTTTCAACCATTACCAAAAAAAAATAGTTCTATTAGATGCAATGTAGCTCTATAATCGTCATTATTGAAGATTAACCATTTTAATAGGTAGACTTATAGCAACAGTTATGGAAATCATTGCCATAAAATATCTATGGCAATGCTTAATGCATGGGTAAAACTATGCATATTGCATCAGCTTCTTTAATTTCCTCCAAAAAATTTCCACAGATAATATTAGTAGCAGTGAAAAGTAATGCAAAACCTTTATCCTCACAAAAACAATTTCTTTCATACAAAATCAATTGTGGAATAAGGAGGAATGAAGTGCAATTTGAGATTTAAACCCTAGGAGCTCTCTTCTTCTGATATGTTACAGCCCAAAATTTCTCAATTTGCAATTTGTTTATCAGCTTAATTTGTGATTTGAAATACTAGAAGCTCTATTATAAAGATACAACCTAAAAATCAATAGTAGGTGGCAGCACAATGTTATTTGAAACTGTGGTTGTTCGATAGTTTTTGGAATAATACTTGTCGATATCCGTCAGATTGTAGATTGTGTTTTGGTGAGTTAAACATAAACCATATACGATTTGCACTTCAATTTCAGACCGAATTTGCAGTTTGATTTGCGATTATGACTTAATTTGCACTTTAATTTCTCTTAGTATTGGAAGGTCAGATCGAATTTTAGCTCTGTATTTGTGTTGAAAAGTAAGACTGAATTTACACTTCAATTTCTCTCAAATTTGTACTTCAATTGCTTTAATTTGGGGATTTTAAGGTTAGTGTATTCTTCTATGATTTTGACCAATTTTTTTTGAGTTTCTATTGCAAAAATGAAGTCTTTTATGAAGCCATGGAAATATTTAGCTGTAAAGCATCATCCTTGGATGTTGAGATGAAGATAAATCACCTATCTTCTAATTACATGCTGAACTAATAATTTCAAAGGTATTATAAGTTTTAAAATCAAATCTCTTTTCAAAATTTGAATCTGCCTCTACGCTATTAAACTCCAATCATCAAAACAAAATAGAAGAAGTAAAGTAGCATAAAGTGAGAATAATAGTAGTATATAGTTTAAAGAATAGTAGCTACTTTTCCTTTGGGGTGGTGGTGTTATGTTGTTAATTGTTTCTCATAGACATTTTGCAGGTTGGTCCGTTGTTTACTGGATATAATGTTTTATTTAATCCACAAGGTACCTCTGCACCACATCTATATTTTCATCCAAATGGACCTCAGGTTTGTCATTATTTTGGTTATTTCTCTTTGTACATGCTTGTTGTTTTGCCTATAATGTTGGAGAGATTTTGTTGATGCACTATTTATTCGGCCTGTTATATTAAAGTGGATTGTATAATGCTTAAAATTTCTCCCTTTGGTTTCAGTATGTACATCATATGATGATTGGTCACCCTTGGCAAGTTGTCTACATGCTAACTTATCCCCTTGTAAGAAAATTTTCTTAGCATTTTGCCTTTTACTTTTTCAGTATTACTCAGTTACAGTTTTCTGGTGATTTTAGTAGCTCTCATTGTGATAAAGTCAATTTTGCTGCCTTGCTTGATAATTTATTAATGATAATAATGGTCCTCATCAAAAACCAAGTAACGCTAAAGAGTAATTTTACACAAAAATACAACAAGAATAATGACTATGCCTTAATACCGAGCAAGTTATCTCGGCTTTATGAATCCTTACTATCCTATTCACTTTATTTATGTTTGTCTCAATCCGATTTGATAAAACAAAATTAGTTCTTGTAGCACTAGATCTTCCCTACTTTTTGTAAATAAGTATTTAATAAGATCAAAACTCTTAGTGAATGTAGGTTCTAAATTAGTAAAGTGTTAAAACTTAATTAGCTGGTGTCACCTATTGAGATTTTTCCCATCCTTCAAGCTATTATAGATACATTTGGAGGAGTGAAAACTATCAAGGTGAGTTTCAATAATATAGTAGAATAATGTTTTCTAATATGATGTCACATGGATTTATTCATTTGCGAGGTTCTCTGAGTGTTGACATCACTTACAAGAAAATATTGTGTATGCTGTTGATCACATTCATCCACCAATTAATATGTTCTTGGTTAAGCGTGTATCAATGTTTTATGTATTTTTAAGGGTACATCATCCATTGGTTAGCTTTACATTGGCTATCAACCTACCGCAACTTCCTTTTTTTATCCAGAGTCGAAGTCTGCAATATGAGCAAAGCTCACACATACCATGTGATTAGACCTTTTTCCAATTATCTAATGAACTTTTTGTTTATATTAGGTGAATATATGGATACTATGATTACAAACTACTAGCCTTAGATAACTTTATTTATCTATCTTGATGCCAACAGAAGTTGTCGTACTAGGATGAGGAGAGTACTGACCAGTCGTCGCTCACCTGCATTTCTTGGTGGCTGACCCCTTTGATGATATGGGAAACATATTTTTGACAATAGATTGTTTGGATCATTTATTGGTGTATAATGTCCTGATATAATAGCTGCAATTTGCACCTGCTGGTTGAAATGGTTTTTTTAGCACTCCTCTATAATGGTGAATCAGTTATTCTGCTTTTCTTTATCATAGATATTTTTCGTAAGCTCTTAGGTGTTATTTGTCATACTGCATTTTATTTTCTCTTTTGGGTTTGTTCAACTCTTTTTTCTTGAACAAAATTTAACCAGTATGTCCTGTATTGTCTTATTACCTGATGGTTGTGGTGTGTGAAGTTCATTTTCGTCCATCTTTTTGCTCTTTGATAGTGCTACTTAGTGCAAAATTCCTTTGGATGAATTTTCTATTTTGGTATTTTGTTCACTTCCTCCCGCCTCTAGTAATTTAACGATGATTCATGGCACTGGTGTCATTAGGGAATAGGATGTAGTTAAATGGTGTTGATTGTCCTCTAGTAAGAGGATCTATAATCCATCAAATTCATTATTGAAGGGTATCTCTATCCAAAAATCTCTTTGTATAAAGCTTTATATAATATTTGGAGTAATCCTGTATCTAATTCTGGGAATTTTACTTCCCAAATATAAAGAATGGTATGCGGTTTAGCTTGTTTGATTGAAATCAATAGCTCCCTTTTACCTTTAAAGTTGATGATCATAATGAATTGGTATTTGCTTAAATTCTTCAAAGACCACTAGATGTATGGTTTCATACTTTCATAGATTGAGCTTGCTTTCTTTTTGAAAATTTCTAAGCTTGATCATGATCATGGTTTTTTGAGTCTACTAAATCCCGCCAGACCACGCGATGAGAGGCTCTACAACACCATGAGATTGTAGATAACTTCCTTGCCCGAAGTTGTTTTCTCTAAATTATTACGACAATGGGTGCTAGTTTTCTGTAGATATAAAATATTTTTGGGTTGAAATGCACCCATATTCACCCATATGCACCCAGTGACATGGCCTAACTTCACATATATTCACCCTTTTGCACCCACTGAACAAGCAACTGGCAATCAGGTTGTTACTGCTTTGAGGAATAGCTGCTTGCAAGCTACAGAAACAAAAAAAACTATTAAAGAATGTTATATGCTTTCTTGCAGGAAATGTTTGGAGATTTAGGTGACCTATTGTATACAATTATAGGTGTTGATTCCTTCTCCTTGCAGCCTACTGGTTCTGCTAGGGAATATACTGGATTGATGGTTATTCATGCATATCATATGGTACTCATCCTAATCTAAATGAATAGTTTGCTTGCAGATTTGATTTAAGCTCTCTTAATACTTAGCTTATACTTTAAGAGACCAAGTAATGAACTTAATTAAGATTGTAAAAAAAAACTCATGCTTGGTGAAAGAGAATGTCCATACCATATGAAAGGATTATATTAAAAATGACTAGTTAGTACTATTGTTGACTAGTGGATCTTTACAAGATTATGTGTATTTGAAAGTTTATAATCACAAACATTTATTTATAAAAGGAACATGGAGATATATGATTTCAATGCAGTGCTTTAGGATACTATTATAGCTTATTTAACATCTACCATTTGGTAAGTTTGTATAAGAATTAGAGAATTTTTGATAATTTTCACAACTTGTGAAGTTTTCATGTTTATGGGAAACCAAAAGGTTTTGGATTCTGCAAAAAGGATGAAGAGACTCTGTTAAGTGCTCGTCGTAACCTTTAGGGTTATGAGATAAATGGTCGACAGCTAAGAGTTGATTACTGAAATTGATAAAAATCATTAACAAGTAAGATAGTTTGATATTCTTGGACAAGTTATTTTTATGAGTAGTCCTTAGCAAAATTTACTAGTGTGTTTCTTTCACTGCCTGTTTCTTAACTTCTTCTCCCTTCCTGGACTGGACAGTCCATTTTCCTTCTTATTTGAGCTATTTGTCTTAACCAAAATGTTCATATATATCAAAAGTTATTAGTTTTTATGCTGCTCAATGATAGGTTATTCAAAGCCATGACAGTGTTAGTGGAGTTATGGAAATGATTAAATTTCATATAAGGGGTAGTGTTGGCATCTCATTAGGTTTTGTAGAACATGAGCTTATGCTTTCTTAAGATATCCAGTAGTAACGTCACCGACTTTGATCCTTGTTAGTGACCATTAAAAATTGTGTCTGGTACTTTAACTATTTTAGCTACCTACAATTTGCCATCTTCTTTTGCCTTTACAGTCTATGACCTATTTGACTTACGTCTGTAATTTGTAAAATCTATTCAATTGGCTATGTTAGTCTTTTTTGTCAGGGTCGAGGAGGACCTAGTATAGTTGCAAATTTTGGTATGTGTTTCAATTTTGCTTCTTCTTGTCACCCTTTCCTTTTTAATAGGCAAACTAAAGGGTTGCAGGAGGTTCATATCAATAGTAGCAATTGTTTTTTCCTCTTTAGCAAATTAGAACCTAACTTTTCAATGGTAATGTCTGTCAGATCCCTAAAAACACATTGGGGGACCTGCTATCCCTGTGGATTCTGCACTTCAGCAGCCATTAGGCATGCCAATAGCTATGACTGTTGCAGTCGTTATGGCTGGAGCACTTGGAGCTGCTCGGAGTGGTATCTCACTCGGTAAGTCTGGAGTAGATCCTTTAACACTGTATATGTCCAAATTTTCTAGGAGCCAACTGAATGATGTTATGTCTGAATTCAAGGTAGGATATTGATCGAACCCTTCTCCCACTAATGATATTTCTACTACTTGAATGTTGCTACAAATTATTTAACAACAATAACCTTGGACAACAACATAGCTAGTGTAATCCCACAAGTATGTGAACCTCGAGGATAACTACTTGACTTCATTATTGTAATTTTGGTGACAGGCAGTGTGTACACAAAACAAAGAACAGATGCGCAACTGCTGCTAGCAACAACAACAACAACAAACCCAGTGTATTCCCACTTAGTGGGGTCTGGGGGGGTAAGATGTACGCAGTCCATACCTCTACCTCTGATGAAGTAGAAAGGCTGTTTCCGAAAGACCCCCGGCTCAAGTCACGAGATACCACACAAACACATAGTACAGCACAGAAGCAGATGACATAACATAGATACGGCACCCATAAGGAATATAAAACAGAGTAAAGCAGGAATGCAGGAATATAAAGCAGAGGAAAGCACACAGATTCGTAATAAACATGGAACACGGAACACGAAACACTGAATACGGAATCATAACAGGAATACACCCCCACCAATTAATTCCCTACACTAGCGACCCGAACTGGCCCTAGTCCTCTGCCGTAATTCGCATCTTCCAGACCTTCCTATCTAGGGTCATGTCCTCGGTGAGCTGTAACTGTTCCATGTCCCGCCTAATCACCTCACCCCAGTACTTCTTCGGTCTACCCCTTCCCCGTCTAAAACCATCCAACGCTAGCCTCTCACACCTACGGACCGGGGCATCCATGCCCCTCCTCTTCACGTGTCCGAACCATCTCAATCGTGCTTCCCGCATCTTACACTCCACTGAAGTCACACCAACCTTCTCCCGGATAGTCTCATTCCGAACTCTATCCCCTCGGGTCAGTCCACACATCCAGCGCAACATCCGCATTTCTGCCACCTTCATTTTTTGGATGTGGGAGTTCTTAACTGGCCAACACTCCGCTCCATACAGCAAGGCCGGACGGACTACCACCCTATAGAATTTGCCTTTAAGCTTGGGCGGCACCTTCTTATCACACAGCACCCCCGATGCGAGTTTCCACTTCATCCATCCCGCCCCAATACGGTGCGAAACATCCTCGTCAATCTCACCGTTACTCTGGATCACGGACCCGAGATACTTGAACTTATCCTGCTGCTAGCAATTCCAAATTTGTTAAAACCTCTTTTCCAGGTATTAACCTATGGTAGATGATTAACGTATTGCAAGTTTCTGCTGTTGTTTAGCTTTTTGCTATTGCAGACTTCTTATTTATCAATAATAAAAACAATCTTCTAATCTTCATAGTTGGTGACCCCTTAGATGAATATAGCTTCTCTGGTTATGTTATTCATTATTGAAGCATGGCCAAGAAGCCATTTACGGCTTCTAAGACTTTACTCGTAGTGTTTTGTCCCTGGCTCCTTCTTTCATTAGTATTTGAAAGTCACAATTTAAAACTTTCTACTGGATTAGGACTAATGAATCTATTTATGTCCATTGATGTTTATGACATGGTCTGCGAAAAATGCATGTGTTGTAAGAGTTGGGACTACGGAGAAAGTTCATTAAAATATATTGATTTTTCCAACATTATCCCTCGGAACAAGGTCCCCTTGGATTTGGCCTAGTGCCTAAGAACTAGTTTATTTGAAATGGTCTGTTTTCAAATGGTATTCCAGAAAAAGTTATAACAGAGGTCAAAACACTAGGTGATTTCTTTCCATTTTTCAAGCCTTAGTAGATAGAGTTATCCGGCATGTGTGCTGGTGGGAGGTAACAGGTAGCCAGGTACTTCGTAAAATTAGTTGATGTGTGCATAAGCTGATCAGGACAATCCTCAAGGACCACATGCTGGCATGCCTTGTTGCCAGCATTAAGAAACTACATAAAGTTTGGTAGTCAAATTTAGATTTCCAAAGCATAGTTAATATGGGTAATTTAGTAAAACAAATCCTTTAATAAATGATTCCTTAAGGGAAGTGTTTAGTCAATAGAGGAGTAGTAAAAAGGAATGGAGGGAGAATTAGGGAAAATCACTTGATGAAACCCCATTCTCTGTGAATATGTTTACTTTAATCTAGTTACTACTTGACTTCTGTTATCCTTCACGGAGTTGTTGAAGGCTTTAGAGTTTAATCTTCCAAGAATGCTTGATTACTATAACGGGATGCTAATGGCCATAGGATTATAATTTTTCCTTTTAATTTTCAGATTCTTCTCGTTTGTTCATCCTTAACTCTATAAAGCTTTTGCCTAGTGTAATTGATTCTGAGTTTTGCTGTAGTCGAGGGGTGACCATCACCGCAATGTATGTATCATTCCTGTATCAGCACATGAAACAAATCCTACAAGGGCTACAATGGGTCGAATAAAAATTATAGCCGTTGGGACGGATGCAAAAGGAAACTTAAGCAAATAATTATAAACTTGCTGCTCTCATGGTAAATCATATGCTATTATTATTTGACATCTTCTGCATTGGTTGTATATACTTAAATCTTGATTAAATTTAAGGTTACATATCCATCAACACATGGAGTGTATGAGGAAGGAATTGATGAGATATGTAAGATAATCCATGACAATGGTGGTCAGGTGTACATGGATGGAGTTAGCATAAATGCACAGGTAATTACCTCATATCAGCTCCAAACCTCTCAAGTTGTAATTTTTCTTACTCAAATTTGCAGCTTATTAGTCTAGTGTGTGTAAACTGGGATGCAAACATTTCATCAAATTTTAATTCTTGTAGATTTTACTTGTCATTGAGTCTGTTTTGTGATAAGACCATTATATCTCTTTAAATTCTAGCTCAACAATTTTAAAGTTAGACCTTATATCTCAAAAGAAGGAATGTATTTGGATTAGGTAATGAACCTTGAATTTACCCTCCTATCCCTTTCTTCCTCTTTTTCTTTACTCCTGGGTGATTTTATAGTTGTCCCACATGATGTTGTCATTTAAATTCTAATTGAGCTTATTTATTCTTTTTTATAGGTGTCCAAAATGAAGAAAAAGATGAAGAAAGAAGTGATGAAGATATTGACCTTATCTTAGAAGATTTTTGAATTGTTGATAGATACTTTAATATCTATCTTTTTGATATTGAATTTAGTGAAAATTATCACCACTCAAACTTGATACTATATGGGAAACAAATGATCATTTTACTTTATACATTTTGCTTTTGGGTTTAGATTACTAATTTATTGCATAAAACTTTAATTTGGACTGAAAGATTTTGTTGTGATATGTGTATATATATAATTGTATTAATATAATTATATATATATAGTCATCGTTGCAATAGGTGACAAAAATCATTGCAATAGATAGCAAGAAAATGTTGCAATAGGTGTCAAAAAGCGTTGCAATAGATAGTTAAAAGTTGTTGCAAAAGACCAATAAGTGTTGCAGTAGATATTTAAAAATTGTTGCAATTGGGTTATTGCAACGCTTTCCTGTCGTTGCAATATAGTCTATTGCACTGGTTCTTAGCTGTTGCTATACACAATATGAAGCATCCCAATAGGAGTTAAAATGAACCATTGCAATAGGTCTATCTATTGCAACATTTATTGAAACTTCGTAAACCATTGTGGTAGCTCTATCACAATGCTTACATATCCAACACCTACCAAACCATTGCGGTAGCTCTATCACAATGGTTTATGTATATATCGCTACAATTTTTGAACCGTTGCCATAGGGGTAATTTCTAGTAGTGCTACTCTGTCTAGTACCAGAGAGATGTGTGTACATATATATATATATGAGGTAAGTATATGAACTCAAAACATTGTTAAAAGAGTAGAAGTCTATAAATCCATTACTAGAGGGTTTAAATCTCTATCGGTCAAAGTAAATTGCAATGATAATAGAGTATAAAACATAGACCAGAGTAAATCTTGGTCAAATTTTCAAAACATCATATGTACTTCCAAAAGCTCATAAATCATCCTTTATGACGGTACAATTCCCATGATAAAAGATTTCATTTTAAAAGTAAAAATTAGAAATTAATCCCTTTTTAGGAAACAGTAGAAAAATCACGGTTTTGGTTGGAATCAGACAACTTGTTAGCATAAATACACCATAATCTATGCATTCCATTACCAATATCAAAACGACACATCCATAGGTTAAAGCCACATCCTTTAAAGGATAGATAATCACATGGAGTCCAATTGGTATCATAACCATGGGCTTGATCCCACTAACATATAACTAGCATGATGATAATACTATAATCCGGGGAAAACTACAATCCAATCCACCAATTCAAATAGTAAACCTTATATTAAAGAATACATAAAATCAATTATGGTGAATGTAATACCCCATACTTCTACCTAACTTAAATTCATCCCAAAAATGTTAAAGACTTGCTTTAAAAAATGAATCCACTTTTATATATGTGGAATTTTTAAGATTCTGACTTTTTGTTGTATGGAAAATTGAATAAGCTTTCCATCAATACAAAATTCACCCAAATCCGACACCCGAGCGAAGAGTTAGAGCTATTTTAGTAAGACAGTGTGCCACCTGATCCATCAACGTATAGCGGAGCATGCCAAAACGGCAATCGTCAAAATCCAGTGGGCCTATGCAATTATGGCACATCGCACCAAGGCTCAAATCCAAAGTTGTCAATTTTCAGTGTCTCATTGCGATACCACCACGTTGCGGTAAGATTCCAGGTCCCATCTAGTATTGCAGCGCGATTTCACTGCGTCGTCCCGTCAGCCCAATTCTCAGTTGGCAATTTCTAGTAGCATGATGCGAAAGTGTCGCGTCGCACCAGGTGCCCAAATTGAGTTTTCAGTGACAAAAAATAAAAACCTTCTATGGACAATTGGGTCTTTTTCCATAACCCAAATCAGTCTTTAACAATAAAATTATGCCCTAAAAATCCTATTACATCACTTTTCCTCACTTTCTCTTAAGAACAAAAACCTTCTCTCTCAAGAGGCAAAAACCCTAGCTCTCAAATTCAAGGGCCAAATCACAAGACTCTCCGCAATCCTTCCAAATTCATTAACTCAGGTATGCATAGTATTCATTCATGGATTCCTTTCGTCCATGAAGCCTAAGAATCAAGTTTTAAATCATGTATTATGAATATTATGTTGTGGGTTGATTATGTTTATGTGATTGTTGTTGTATGGTTCCCAAGTTGGAATCTCAATGTGTTTTTATGGAATTACGTTTGTATATTAGTTTAAATCCATGAATTGAGTGGTTTATGAGGTTTTAATTGATGATTATACCTATGCCGTAAGTGGTGCATGTAAGGTATTTGATAAAATGCCTAGAAGACTAGAAATTATGTAATATAGCTCAATTATGACTTAAGTGATGGATTCATGTTTTACCCTTATGTTCAAATTACTCCCATGCTATTGATGTGCAATGTAGATGTTTGTTGAAATGATCATGATGCTAGAATGTGGAATTATGACATTGATTATATGCATTCCTTCCATGTACAAGATTATGATAACCATGTACTTCATGAAATCCCCAACTTATTGGTCATGTGTTCAAGAAGTGTCAAGTCTTGTCAGTTTCATGCTATCGAGTCTTGGGGGTACTTGTACTCAACGATTTAGCTGTGTGCCTAGAGCCAATCTCATGTTTTCATGATATCCTTAGTCAAGCTATGTTCAGTAGAATTCAGTCATGTGACTCAGGAAAACTCAGTAAACTCAGTAATCCTAGTAATCTCAGAAAGCTCAGTACTTCAGTAATCTCAGTTATATTCCGTCAGTCAACGAAACTCAATGAACTCAGTCCAGTTCAGTTCAGTTAATCATGTTCAATGTCTATTCAGATGGAAGTAGAATTTAGCACCGAGTGAACCCAAGGATAAGGACATACACTGACAGTTGAGGGTGTGATCCTTAGAAGCAATTCTTGTGTTCCAGAACTACATAGCCAGCATAGGTTGAGACATCAACACTGATAGATGAAGGTTGATAAGGTAGATAAACAATGTCAGATTAGGGTCCCACCATTCTCTTTTGGGGACACTGTCAAATGGGGGTCACCCACAGCTTGTCTTTACCAGTGGTGCGGTATTGACATCCTTCCAATTGGGGTTACAGATTGGACCCCAACCTAGCTATATTTCTTTATTTGGGGCATGTCGATTAGATTACTACTTCCCACAATTTCAGTTACAGAATTTGAGAATCTAAATTCTTGATTATCTTGAAAAAGGGCTTAAATCTTGCTTTTGAGAGATGATTTTAATAAAAACCCTAATCTTGTGGTTGAAAGTGTAAGAGAGGGTTTTTGATATGTTTAACTAAAGAAAAATAATAGAAAGTTACATCCCTTAAGGTTTACAAGTTGTGTTAGGTGAAGGAGAAAACCAAAATACCCTTACGAAACCACTTCCAAATTGATGTAAATCTTAGCAACGACCAAGGCTTAAATGTCATCAGATTTGTGATAAGTCGTCACAAATATCGTCACTTGGGAGCTGGTTTCTTCCTAAGGCTAACGACATTCATGATAAGTCATCACACTTTTGATAACTTATCAGAAATGTCATCACTGGGGGATGGATTCTGCCTAAGGAAAACGACGTTTGTGATAAGTCGTCACACTTGTGATAAGTTATCACTAATGTCGTCACTCAGTTTTCCAGGCTGACATGATGGAGTAAAATAGGTTTAACTTTTTGCTTCGGTATCAGATATTGTTAAAATTGGTATCGTTGGAAAGATAATTCAAATAGATTTTATTTGACATATAGTAGGTCCTCTAATTCTATATATACAAGGAGTTATGGTTGATTAAAGTGGACCTAAGTTTTAATGCTCACTAAAACTTGAATGATAGGAAAGCTTTCAACTTGTCCTTGAGTTAGGGGACCTCTAAGATCTAAATTCATGCTAAAATAGATTCCTACACTACATAATTGACTAACACACTAAATTTACATGGGATTCGAGGCTTTTAGAACATCTACGCATATGACTGAAGGATTTTCATTCTAGTCTGAAATATGGGGCATTACATTATCTCCCCCTTGGAATCATTCATACCCGAATGAAACTTGATAGACTGAGAATACAGAAAGACTGAACTTACTTAAAGAAAGTGAATTTTTTAAACATAACTATATGGATAAAATTACTGACATGCTGAAAATTCATGCTGAACATGCATATCCGATGCATGACTATTTGACAAAATTCTTATACTGAGCATGCATACCTAATGCATGAAATACATGACTTAGAAGTTCTCATGAATGCATAACTAGATACACTGATAAGTTAAGCTTCTACTAATAAGCATGCATATCTAATGCATGAATACTTGACTGAAATGACTATTAATGCTTGAATGAATATGTACTGATAACTGACACTAGATTTGTGAGAACCATTTAAACATGCAATTGAATAGGTTGAAAGATATGAAAGCATGGAGAAATTATGGGGTATCTCCCCCTTGGGACTCTATGTCCCTTTAAGAAGGCTTACTTTATTGATATACTGGGGCGATGCACAGGGCATCTACAAATTTTATCATAACTAAACATTGGAGAGCTGAAACTAATGCATGATGCATGAACTGAGTTATACTCGCAACTACTAAGGTATTCTCACTTGGAATAGTTACCTTATTGAGATTTTTGACAGTATGACTAGATGGAAAGATGTGAAAACAAACTATATGAATCTGATTGTTTGACTGCTAAACTGAACTGTTGTCTTTACTAACTAACTCATGCTGAGAACTTATGCTTAACTAAAGCATTGCTTCTGCATTCTTTCAACTAAACCTTCCACCTTAGCCTCAAGTCATCATCATAAGTCTGGGAACACTTCACTAAACTCTGAACTGAACTACAATCATTCTACTCTAGGGTCTGTGGTACAATAATGTACCTAAATAATAACTCATCTTGAAAGAGTACACTTGAAAGTATAAAGCTCACTGCTAATACTATCTTGAAACTATCTGCGGTGACTGCCTGAGAAAGCTCTATCAGTAGGACTTTAGGCTTCACTACTTCTACTACCTTAAGAGTAAGGTAAAACTGACATGAATAGAACATGATGAGAATCCATATAAGTTTCTTAGAGAATATTTCTATAGCACGATCTGAGACATGAAAGAAGGGAAACTGTTCCTAAAGCATCTTATAGCTTTCTGCACCTAAATGTGGATCGCAACACACCCATGTACAAGACTCTACTAGATGCGGCTTTCAGATTTTTTAGGACAGTATTGAACCTGAGGCTCTGGTACCAAGTTTTTAACACCTCAATTTTCTAAACCGGAATACTACACGGTGCTTATGACCTCGAGGGACCACAAGCTAACCCATGATTGATATGTGTACCTATACACTGCATAATATATGAATATAAATTCCAAAATATGAACTAAAAGTCCATAAAGTTCAATACTGAACATAAAATAATAACAATGTTTGAATAAAGTGGTATCACAATACCAAAACAAAACTAAAATACTTAAGTATATGTCTAGTCTGCAATCTAGTCTAAAAGCCTCTAACTGTCTAAAGTAAGGAGTGGAAGGAACATGTCTCCAACTAAATCTTGACTATTGAAATCGAAACTGAAATACTAAAGTAATAAAATAGTAATGATGTCCTCGAAGAATGAGGACTCACTACTAACTCTGACTATTGAAATCTGTAATGCTACTATTGCTCTGGAACTCGTGCCTCTGAACCTATGGTATAAAATAAGAGAAAGCACCACAGCACAAATATGTTAGTACGTCTAAATATACTGAGTATATGAGTGAGGTAGGTTAAATGCAAAGGGGTTTATATGTATGAACAATGCGGACTAATATGAATGTGAGAATACATACATGCGTAAGTAACTTAAACTGAGATTGTGGTGATACTTACTACTGAGTCTAAATACTGACAATATGAGTTTACTGATACCGAGATACTGAATAGATAAACGACTATGCCTGACAGTTCAAATTATAAAGAACTGGTCTGATTGACTGTGTCTAGCAGTCCTGAACTGAATACTAATAATATAAGCTACGACAACTGATCTAACTGATATAAATGTGATGATCAGCCTTACTGATGTAACTGATACTGAGCGACTTTATCTGAAAGTCTAAATCTTCTAATAATAATTAAGAGTGACTAAGCTTGAGATCAGCCCTAATTAACGGGTGATCTCTGGAACTGATATTGAGAATACTCAATTGAATCTGAGACTGATATCAAGCCTATCTGATGGGTGGCCTTTGTAAGTACTGATACTAAATAGCTTTATGTTAGACTAAGCCTATTTAGCGGGTGGTCTATGAATCTGTGGAACTATCTGAGTTCCTTATTGAGATTGATGACTATATATGACAGTCTTGATTTTTGAGTTCTACTCTGAAAACTGATATTGAAACTGTAATTGTGAGAATTCTCACTTAACTAACATGCCCCGAGTCTGAACTGGTGGGATCCAACCTTAACCCCAGCTGAAAAGGTGTCAATACCATGCCATGGGTAAAGACCTCTCTGGTTAAGCCTATCTGACGGATGACCCTCGTAGGAAGTCAATACTAAGGCAGTATAATAGTCAAGAATCTTTGACGGATGATAAGCCTTTTTTTAACGAGTGACTCCTACATCCTGCGCTGGCTACGCGATTCTGGTGTTCAGGGATTGCTCCTAACAACTCTATCTGTCTGATGGGGAGCCACCATCCCTGCACTCGCTCGGTGCTAGCTCCTACTTCCAACTGAAAGACTCTGAACTGATTCTTAGAACTTGTACTTGAACTGAACTGAAGCTGTTATTGAGTTTCTTTCTTGACTGAGCTGACTGAGTTCACTTGGTTCTTTTATCTGACAGAATACTACTGAAAATATTATCTAACTAAATGATGCTAAGTTTTGAATTTATTTCTTGAACGCTATTGAAATCTAAGCTAAGTACTGAACTGAAGCTGGAATGATAATGATGCGTAGATTACTTAGATTTATTAAGTTCTATAACTGTCTAAGTGTTCTAAATTTTGTAACTGACTGAGTTCTACTGATCATAGCACGACTGAGATCATCTTAAGACTGACTCGACTTTAGGCACACAACTATATTTTTCGGGTACAAGTATCCCCAGGACTCAATGGAAGGAAACTGACACACATGATACTTCTTGATCATAGGAATAGAATCCACAATTCGTAATACCATAAATAGCAAATTTTATACTACACATGGTTCTCAACATCTTATATATGAAAGGGAATACATATAGCATGGGTATACTTGCATACTTGAATATCATGGACATTCCATATAACAACAACAACTCATAATAACAACACATATCAATTACATGGAATTTATGTTTAAACATAAGGAATAGAATATGGACTTGTCATTTAAGCACTGTTAAGTCATAAAAACATGGATTTTATCATTCTTGGCATTTTATCAAACACCTTACATGCACAACTTTGGGCATAGGTGTACTTATCAATTTGACAATCTTAATCCATCCAAAATTCATGGGTTTTAACTAACCTACTTACATGCTTCATGAAAAATACATTAAGATACAAACTTGAATTCAAACAATAATCATCAACATGAATATAGTCATAACACAACAAGGAAATCACACTTTATAATTTAAAACATGATTCTTGAACTCCATGGATGAAAACGATTCATGGATGATTGCTACGCATACCTTAAATAAGAGACTTTAATGATTTGCTGGAAAGTTCTTAGATTGGGAATCAAAATTCTTGATTATCTTGGAAAAAGAGCTTGAATCTTGCTTTTGGGAGATGATTTTAATAGAAACCCTAATCTTGTGGTTGAAAGTATAAGAGAGGGTTTTTGAGATGTTTAACGAAATAAAAATAAGAGAAAGTTATATCCCTTGAGGTTTATAAGTCGTGGGAGGTGAAGGAAAAGATCAAAATACCCTTACGAAACCACTTCCTAATTACTGAAAATCTTAGCTGACGACCAAGGCTGAAATGTCGTCAGATTTGAGATACGTCATCACAAATGTCGTCACTTGGGAGCTAGTTTCTGCCTAAGGCTGACGACATTCATGATAAGTTTTCACATTTGTTATAAGTTATCAGAAATGTCGTCACTGGGAGCTGGATTCTGCCTAAGGCTGATGACAGTTATGATAAGTCGTCACACTTGCGATAAGTTATCACGAATGTCGTCATTCAGTTTTTCAGGCTGACATGCTGGAGTAAAATAGGTATAAATTTTTGATCCAATATCAAATTTTAGCTAAATTGGTATCGTTCGAAAGATAATTCAAAGAACTTTCATTTGACATATAGTAGGTCCTCTAATTCGATATATAAAAGGAGTTATGGTTGATTGAATTTGACCTAAGTTTTGACGCTTATTAAAACTTGAACGATAGGAAAGTTTTCAACTTGTCCTTTAGTTAGGGGACCTTTATGATTTAAATTCATGATCAAATATATTTCCACACTACATAATTGATTAACACACTAAATTTACATGGGATTCGAGGCTTTTGGAACATCTACATATATGAATGATGGATTTTCATTCTAGTCCGAAATAGGGGGCGTTACAAAAACCCTAGCTGTCAAAAATTCAAGGGCCAAATCACAAGAACTCTCTATCAATCCTTCCAAATACATTAAATTAGGTATGCATAGTATTGATTCATGGATTCCTTTCATCCATGAAGTCCAAGAATCAAGTTTTAAGTCATGTATTATGAATATTATGTTGTGGGTTGATTGTGTTTATGTGATTGTTGTTGTATGGTTCCCAAGTTGGAATCTCAATATGTTTTTATGGAATTACGTTAGTATATGAGTTTAAATCCATAAATTGAGTAGTTTATGAGGTGTTAATTGATGATTATACCTATGACCTAAGTGGTGCATGTGAGGTATTTGATAAAATGCCTATAAGACTAGAAATTATGTAATATAGCTCAATTATGACTTAAGTGATTGATTCATGGTTTACCCTTATGTTCAAATTACTCCCGTGCTATTGATGGGCAATGTAGATGTTTGTTGAAATACTCATGATGCTAAAATATGGAATTATAACATTGATTATATGCATTCCTTCCATGTACAAGATTATGATATCCATGTACTTCATGAAATCCCCAACTTATTATATTCTGAATTATTGATATTGTCATGTGTTCAAGAAGTGTCAAGTCTTGTCAGTTTTATGCTATTGAGTTCTGGGGGTACTTGTACCCGACAATTTAGCTGTGTGCTTAGAGTCAGTGTCACATTGTCATGATATTCTCAGTCAAGCCATGTTTAGTAGAATTCATTCAGTCATGTGACTCAGGAAAACTCAGTAAACTCAGTAATCCTAGTAATCTCAGAAATCTCAGTACTTCAGTAATCTCAGTAGTATTTCATCAGTCAACAGAACTCAATGAACTCAGTCCAGTTCAGTTCAGTTAATCATGTTCAGTATCTATTTAGATGAGAATAGGATTTAGCACCGAGTGAACCAAAAAATGAGGACACACACTGACAGTTGAGGGTGTGATCCTTAAAAGCAATCCTTGTATTCCAGAACTATATAGCCAGCATAGGTTGAGACATCAACAGTGATAGATGAAGGTTGATGATGTGGATAAACACTGCCAGATGAGGGTCCCACCATTCTCTTTTGGGGACACTATCAGATGAGGGTCAACCACAACTTTTCTTTACCAGTGGCACGGTATTGAAACCCTTCCAATTGGGGTTACAAATTGGACCTCAACCTAGCTATATTGCTTTATTTAATGTATATTAGTTAGATGACTACTTCCCATAATTTTAGTTACTGAATTAGGACTATGAAATATAGTCACTCAGTCTCAGTAATAGAACTCAGATAGTTCTTTCAATATCAGGATTGTTAGATACAGTCACTCAGTACAATATGAAACTCAGCTAGTTCCATCAGATTTCAGGACTGTCAGACATAGTCACCAAGTCAATAGTATATTAATTATGCGAAATTCATGTTACCAATATTTAGATTTCAAGAATATCAGATACAGTCAATCAGACCAGTTCTTTATAATTAAAACTGTTCAAAATAGTCATTCTTTTATAAGAAATACGACATCAGTTCCTCAGCACTCAATAGACTTAGTGATTCAGTATCCCAGTATTAGTACTCAGATATTAGAAAAATCACGTTATAAGAATTCACGAGTCAGTGTTATCACGATCTCAGTCACAATCACGTATTCATACATGTATTCTCACATTCATGTTATTCAGTCAGTTATTATTATTTATTCATATGAACCATTGCATTTATCCACCTCACTTGCATACCAGTACATTCAATGTATTGACATATTTATGCTATGGTGTTTTATACCATAGGTTTAGAAGCACAAGCTCCCGAGCATCCTTAGCAGATCAAATGTTCAGCAGCCAGACCAGCAGTGAGTCCTCATCATTGGAGGTTATCATGATTATTTTAGTACTTTATTATTTCTGTAGTTTGGAGTTAGTTGGGGATATGTCCCATCAACTCCACAAATTTCAGACAGTTTAGAGGCTTTTAGACTACAACATATTTCAGATAGTTTATTTTAGTTTTGGGTATTGTTATACCCCATTACAAACATTATTTTATATTCAGTATTAGTTCATTTTTGAATCTTATAGCCTTACAGCTTATATTCTGCATATTTATAATGTATTATTCACTGCTTAGTTACAGATATCAATCATGGGTTAGTTTGTGATCCTTCAGGGTCATGAGCACCGTGTAGCATTTCGGGGACCAGATTCGGGGCGTTATAGTCAACATGCTTATGTTTTAGGGTGATATGATCCTATATCCACAACAAGTATTTCATTTTAAGGGTTGATTCATCCTTCTTTCCATAAACTCCTAATTTAGGCTAAGTCAAGATATGCTAATAATAAACATGTCCAATCATACCCACCTAGAATTAAATCTACACTACATATAATCTTATGAAGAAAAGTAGACTAAAGCCTACCTTAATATTGAATCAAAGGTCTTGAGTAATCCATAAATTTCTCATCTTTGCTCTGCAATTCCAAAATGCTTCTATGATATCAAAATAATATTCTACACATCAATAGGAGTAAAATGAGAACTATATAACTATATAAAATCTTAGGTTGGAATTCTGGTCAAGAACGAGCTTGCAAGGCTCGCAAATGGAATGCAAAATTGAATTCATCACGAGGTTCTTTGAAGGACAGGAATATGTGCTCAAGACTGAGAATAAATGGTACACAAATTGGGCCCAATTAAACCCATAAAGTCTATAGATTTAGAGACATAATTTCTAGGAATGTACAATGAAATAAGATGGAGTTTTATAGGTAAAATAATTTTAAATGACCAAGGAGTGTTAGGCTAACTTACCATAGATTTAGTTGATGATTCCCCATATTTTCCCGCTCTTCAAGCTCTCAAAATGGTGAGAAAATAGTGTTGAGAATTGAATGGGAAATTTAGGTGAAGAAGGGTATTTAAATTCCTAAGGTGCAGCTAAAGTAGTCACCCAGTCTCTTAAGCGACTACCTTAAAAGTAGTTCTTTGACTGCTAAAGCCATCGAGAACGGGTATGCAGGCATCTCTAAAGCAATCTCCTAGCTGCTAAAGTGATGTTTGCTAAAGAAGACATTGATTTCTTAAGAAATCCTTAGACAAATGGCCAAGTCCACTAAAGAAACCTATTATCATTAAAGTGACTACCACTTAAGCTGTTAAATGACCGCTTTAGCGGTTACCATTAACCTGAAGCATCAAATTTTCTAAGTCCATACTAGACTCTGATTTAGTGCTCAGGATTTGCTTGAAACCCTATTCACAAAGGCAAACTATTCTACCATACCAAATTCGACATTCTAATCTCAATGGAACTATCAAAACATTCATCAATATTATTTTGACTAAATATGGGGCCTACTGTAACACCCCACACTTTTTAGCTAGAAATCAAACTGTAATTCCTATGTGTGTAAAATCTAATACTATTATTTATATTTGAATACATGTTTCATGATCATTATCCTAGTGAGAAGAGTTCTTATGTGGTAAAAAATGTTCACAGGAATCACTTAGAGGAAATTTGAGCTAAGAGCCATTGATTCGGCAAAATTTTGGTATTTGATTCTACAAGGATTAAATTTGAACGTCTATAACATTTAAGATATGTGTAATTTTTCAGCTCAATACCCAATAAATGATAGATAATTGATTTAGCTTTCCAACAATAACAATCTTGCCTTAATTTGATACCCGAGAGAAAAGTTATGACCATTTTCATAAAAAATAGTAAGGGTTCTTGATAGCCCCACGTCAGGAGGGATATTACTTTGGAATAGGGGTCATGTCACATGGGATACTCCCTGGGAATAGAGGTCGTACCACGAGGGCTAATCCCCAACTATTCCAGTTTCTTATGGGCCAAGTGGTAATTTGGTTCTTTCTCTTCAACCCCAACCGTCCAAAGTACAACTTATAATGCCCAAAAGGGAATTATTTTTCCATTATTATGAAAATAACTGATGGTGAACTCCTCTCCATTCCCAAGAACAAGAAATTTAAGTTTTCTTCCTCAAGAATTTGAGGATTCAAGTTCCAATTTCAAGTTTTCCTTTAAGAATTCATCCAATTGAGGTATGTGGCATTTTGATCAAGGTTAAACTTTCATACTTATGCCAAAATATATGATTTTCAAGTTGAATCTACATGTTTTAAGTTATGGTTTATCCCCAAATCCTTATGTGTTGAAAGCATAGCATTACCCTGTGATTTAAAGGACTAAAGTGCATAAGAGTTGTACTTATTCATGTTTTAAACTACAAGTTTAATGTTTTGTCATGAATTTCATTATTTTGATGAGAAATTTTTATTCTCCTATGTTTAATACTTCCCCATTCTTAAAACCATGTATTTTACTCATGTATTGAACTATCAAATATTTTGGTCTTCGAATTATGACATTATGTCATAGTTTTTAAGTGTTGCCACCAAATTGTGTAATAATTCTATGCTGGCGAGTTATGAACACCCGATATATACATGTTTACTTATGTTTCATACTTTTTAAGTAATGTGTCAGTCAGCTCATGATTTTATTGATAAACTTAGTATGTTATAATCATGTTAGTCACTATCAGTTTCTATGTTTACAATTACTTCAAAATTTGTATGCATTACTATTCTCAAAGTACCATGACCTGAGCTTATCAACTATCACTGCATACACCAGTTTGTATTTTTGTGTCTTTCAGTTGGGAGTAGGATTTAGCTTCGAGTGCGCATCCTACTTCCCTAGAAACTACATGTTGTCATAGGTTTAGGGTCCTCGCTAGAGAGTGTTTCCCCTTTCCCAATATGGGCTCAGCTTAGTGATCACTCTAATTTAGGTTCAACTCTGATGGAAAGAATAGAATATCCCTCCTCAAAGTGGTTCATACATTGGACTTCATGATAGCTCACATGGTTTATATCGGTTACATTATAGCTCCCATAGTTTCAGTTAGTACTCAGTTTATACAAGTTCAGGTTTGCTTTACAAAGTAATCAGATTTTAAGTTATTCAGATTATTTTAGTACATGATTTACTTGGTCTTGCATTCTAAATTTTACATGTTCAGTATCCATACATGATACTCCATTCAGTTTAACAACATATTCAACTTTACATAAGATTTGCATCCAGTATTCATGTTCTATCGCTTCCCAACTTTAGTTTACTTATTCTACAAAAGTAATGGTTTAAAAAACTAAGGGTAGTGATTCACCAGCTTATCAGATAATGGTTTTTACTCACGTTTTAAGAAACTTCATCTTTTAATTGATTTCAGTCTCTTGGTGAGTCTACTTGTACTTTGTATGCATTTTTTAAGATTATTTATCTATTCAGTTTTACTTATCGCATTCACTCCCACTTAGTTAGTATATTCCAAAGTACTGATCCACATATATGTCTATGTGCTACATTGTCTCATAATGTAGGTATCAGTTGTAGCCCACAAATCATAATCAGATAGTTTATAGCTTCCAGTAAGCAGGTGATGAGTTCTCTTATTTTGAGGACTCCAGTCGGTTGTAGTTTATGTACTATCTTGTTATTATTCATATATATAGATTAATGGGGGTTGTAGGCTTGTACCAACTATCTATAGTTAGTATAGTAGAGGCTTCATAGATAGTGAATCAAAGTTGTTACATGTAATTCATGTTCTTTCTTCAATTTTATCATGTTGTAAAATTTATCAGTATTTAATTTGTTTAGACCTTCTCATGAATATGATTCTTTTTATTAAATTTAGTTTCTGTACAATTTAAATTAGTTGCTCAAGAAGTATGTCAATTCACGGGTTAGTTTGGATCACTTGTGGTTTTGAGCACTGTGTTATGACTAGGGGGTAGTGTCGGGGCTTGACAAAATTTTGAATCAGAGCATAGAGTTCAAGTGTCCTAGGTTGTCTATGAAGGCGTGTCTAGTAGAGTCTTGCAGAAAAGTATAGAGATATTTGTACTTTTCTTCGAGAGGCTATAGGGTATTTAAGAAATATTTCCCTTCTTTCATATCTCATATTAGGTGGTAGAAATGTTCTCTAAGAACTTATGTAGATTCTTATGTTACTCCATTTGTGCCAACTCTGCCTTATTCTTAATGAAATAGAAATAGCCAAGCTTAAATCTTTCCAGATAGAGCTTTCTCAGACGATCCCAGCTGATAGCTATGGGATTGGACGTTGGCTCAAAAAGTACCCCACCAATGACTTTATGTTCTAAAGTATGTAAGATTTTATTCATGATTATGAAAAATTTTGCATTAAGCTGAAGTCAAATGTGCCGTCAAATCCCTTCTTAGAATCCCATGACAGAATATGATCTAGAGTTTGAAGCATGAACCTAGAAGTTTAACAGTAGTAAAGTGGGGATAGTGTTAATCTAGATTTAGTATATTATGTATCCACGGGGCTAGTTGTATGAAAGGTGAACAACAGGCTTGAAATAGCGCATGTAAGAATTTAAGTTTATATATTTGAAATTAAGTATGATGGTGTGGGTGTGATTTAGAGGTGTACCCAAGGTGATATGGAATTGTATTATTTCTAAGTTCTTGCAATGTGTGCTCTTGATATTACCCTTGAGTTGCTAAGTGTGAGTGAGGCTAGTTAAGTAGGATATTATGTTCTAACAAGCTAAGTTATGGGCTATAGGTTGTTGATGATTGGTATGTTGTCGAGAAGGTTGAAATATGTTATGATGATTGCTGAAACTAAAGAAAGTTTAGTATATACTAAGGGGGTTTTCAAGAATGAAGTTAGTATAGTTCATTAAAATTTTGGGAATATCCATGTTAAGTATTAGAATCTAATTTTGAAATTCTAGACGGTGTCAACTCCGAGTATGGTGATACTCCTGAAGATTCTAACTTAGTCAATGTTTAAGTTATTATATGATGATTATTGGGGCTATAGAAATTTTAGTGTTCTATCTCAGAAAGAAGTATTAGTAGTGGGTTTTACATTTTCAGGTGTAGTTTTTCAGGGTGCGTTTATTTTTTATGTGTATTGTAATATCTTGGACCCTAGAGTAGAATGGTCATAGTTAAGTTTAGAGTTTATTAATGTAATACCCCGCATGTTTTTAAGCTAGGAAGTGAATAAGTATTACTACGTATAAAATCTCCTAACCTGTGATTCATACTTGAGTAAATGACTTACAATGAATATCCTAGTGATAGGATAGCTTATCATGCATTAAGAATGTTCATATGAGTCACTTAAGGTAATACAAGCTATGAGTTTTTGAATCCATCAAGTTTTAGTGTTTGATTTTGCAAGAGTCATCTTTGAACGAGTATAACTTGATGTTAATTGGTATTTTAGCTGATTTAGACCCACCAAATTATAGAAAATCGAATTAGCTTTCCAACGATACCAATTTTGCCTTAATCTAATACCCGAGCGAAAAGTTATGCCCATTTTCGTGAGATACAGTAAGCACAGGCGATTGGTTAGGCGCCGCCCAACCCAAGCATAGGCGATTGGTTAGGCGCCGCCCAACCCAAGCATAGGCGATCAGTTAGGCACTGCCTAAGTCAATTCCAGGTGCCAAAAACACTCCGTCTTGAGTTATTTTAAGGCTAGTTAATTTTTTTAACACTTCTTACACGTCCATAAACTTAATCCTATGAAATATATAGCTTCTAATCATATTACAATCCTATTATCATCTCAAAGCTCATCATCCAAGAGCACTAAAAGAGAAAAACAACTAGGGTTGCATAATTAAGCTTGAAGATCCGATTTCAAGGAAATTCCTCCATCAATCATCAAGAATCTTTCCTTCTAAGGTATGCGTGAGTTGATTTATGGATAACTTTCATCCATAAAGCTCAAAACCCCTATTTTTCATTATAAAGTATGATTTCTATATTGTTAGGCGTTGATGATCATGTTGTTGCTATTGGGTGATTCCCAAGATGGAATCTTTATATGTTTTTATGAATTCATGATATTATATGAGTTGGATACATGTAAATTTGGTTGTTCATGATGTATAATTTGATGATTCCACCTATGCTTAAGATGTGCATGTAACGTGTTTGATAAAATGCCTAAGAAAGTAGAGACCATGCAATATAGCTAATTGTGACTAAGTGAAGGATTCATGATATGCCCTTACGTTCCAATGACTTCTATGTTGATAATGTGCCTTGTAAATGTTGTTGGAATACTCATGAACTATTCTTATGAGATTATGCTATGTTTACTTTCAAATCCTACTTATGAACAAGATGTATGATAACCATGCAAACCACATGAACTTCCATGCTATTGGTATGTGTTGCCAATATGATTATGTAATGAACATGATATTAAGATTGTGCAAGTACTTCCATGTGATATGAAATCATTTCCATGCAATACATTGTTGATAACCATGCTTAGTATGAGATCCCTACTTATGATATTATAAATTATGGACTCTACTCTTATGATCAAGTCATTCATGTGTGTTAGTTTCCTTCCATCGAGTCTTGGCGGTATTTTTACCCGAAAACTATAGCTGTGTGCCTAGATCCATGTTATGTTTCGCGATATCCGAACTCAAGCTATGATTCAATAGACTTCAGTCCTTCATATGACTCAGGAAAACCTCATGATCTTAGTCAGTTGTCAGATATCAGTAATACTCCGCCAGTCATCGGAATTCAGTAAGATTAAGTTATGTACAGTCAGTTATTAATGTCGAGTCCCTCCAAATGGGAGTAGAGGTTAGCACCGAGTGAACCCATGGATGGAAACTCACCTGCCAGTTCAAGGTGTGATTCTTAGTAGTCATCCTTGTGTTCTAGAACCACGTAGCCAACGTAGGTTGAGACATCCTAACCCATCAGATTAGGGTTGATGAGGTGTCTTAACCCACCAGTTTAGGGTTCGCACGATTCTCATTGAGTACCCACCAGATAAGGGTCACTCACAGGCTCTCCTTACCCGTGGCACGGTATTGACACCCCTTCAGTTGGGGCAGATATTGGACCCCAGCTTAGCTATAATAGCATACATGGGGCATGTCGGTTAGACACTACTTCCTACAGTTTCAGTATTAGTCTCAGTAAAAGAACTCAGGGCGTTCTTTAGATTTCAGTATGTACAGGACTGTCATATACAGTCGTCCATGTTATCAATTTCAGTATCAGTCATGACAGTTATCAGTAAACCATGTATTAGCTTACAGGTCATGCTATCATGTATTCACGATCTCAGTTTCTATATATGTGTGTTTGCACTCCCACGTTTATATTAGTCAGTCAGTGTTGTTCATGCATGAAAACCTTTATGTTTAACCTACCTTCCTCGTATACTCAGTACCCCAGTTGTACTGACTCATTTGCGCTATGGTGCTTTCTTTTCATGTTACACCATAGGTTCTGATACACGAGCTCCAGGCCAGCAGTAGCGGTAGCATTCCAGTCGGTGAGACACAGTGAGTCCTCATTGATTCGAGGACAATATGATTTGATTCATTTATTTATTTCTTCAGTTCAGTTTTACGAAGTTAGTTGGAGACATATTCCTTTAACTCCTTATTCAGATAGTTTAGAGGCTTTTGGATTTATGTTCAGATTGAGTTATTTTGGGCATTTTCACCCACATAATTGTATTCAGTTGAACCTTATGGCCTTACAGTTCCATGTATTCTGTATTATTATATCATGATTTGCAGTATATAGGTACAGATTTCAGTTATGGGTTAGGTTGAGGTCCCTCGGGGTCATGAGCACTGTGTAGCATTCTGGTTCAGCGAATCGGGGTGTTACCAACTTGGTATCAAAGCCTAAGGTTCAATAGAGTCCTAGGAAGTCTGAAAGCTGCATCTAGTAGAGTCTTGTACATAGATGTGTTGCGGGCCACATTTATGTGCGGGAGGCTATAAGATGTTTTAGGAACAGTCCACTTTCTTCATTATTCATGTCATGCTAGTGATCATAATCACAAGTTAACGTCTTAGTCTAATCCATTCTTCTCTTATTCCAGACCATGGCCCCAAAGAGAAGAAACGAGCCAGCTCTTCAGCCCGAAGATCCTTTGGGCGAACATGTTTCCCATGCAAAGTTTAGAGCCGCATTTACCATACTTGCTCAGTCTATGGCTGTACAGGCTGAATGGTCACCAGTCATTCCAGCCAATCCAGTGGCCACTCCCAAAGCAGCTAGGGTTCGGGACTTCACTCGGATGAACCCTCCCTCTTTCCATGGGTCTAAGTCTGATGAGGACCCTCAGGGGTTCATTGACCAAGTCCAGAAGGTCATCGACATCATGGGTGTTACTCCTATTAGAGTGCTGAGTTAGCCGCCTACCAGTTACAGGATGTTGCTCATAATTGGTACAAATAGTAGAAGTCTGAGAGGTTAGATGATACAAGCCCTATCGAGTGGGAGGAATTTGTCACAACCTTCTTAGATAGATTCTTTCCCTAAGAGCTGAGAGAACCCAAATTTTTTGAGCTCATCAACCTCAGGCAGGGGAATATGATGGTTAGGGAGTATTTTCTCAGATTTACTCAGCTAGCCAGGTATGCTCCTCATGCGTTTACAGACAATAGAGCTAAGATGAGCAAGTTCGTGTTAGGGGTCAATGCTAGCGTGGTAAATGAGTGTAGGTCTGCGATACTGATCGGTGATATGACCTTAGCCAGAATCATGACCCATGCCCAAAAAGTAGAAGAGCAGAAGTTTAAGACTAGGGAGAGGCAGAACAAGAGAGCAAGGTCATGCAATTTCAACTTTGCTCACCCCAAGTCAGATGGAGGAAATCATTCAAAGTTTCTCTCCAAGTCAGCCGTACTAGCTCCTTCCTCTGCCAGCGCTCCAGTGCCAAAGTTCAGAGACAGCAATAGAGACAAAGCGCTAAGCTCTAAATCTCAGGGCAGTATTAGCAGTGCCCGAATGAATCCTCTTAGTCAGACTTATGGTAAGAACCACAAGGGCATTTGCAGAGCCGGTAATGATAACCACAAGGGCATTTGCAGAGCCGATAATAATGCCTGTTTTGGTTGTCGTAAGCCAGGCCATAGGATTAGGGAGTGTCTGCAGTCAAGTATTCAGGGTCAGCAAAATCATTCTACAGCTCAGTCCAGTCGCTCGAACCAGCAGGGTACCATTTCCAGTGCTACCAGTGGGCAACGCCCAAACAGACTCTATGCTCTTCAGTCCTGACAGGATCAGGAAAATTCTCCTAATGTCGTTACTGGTACATTACAGATTTTCCATGTTCATGTTTATGCTTTGCTAGACCCAGGTGCATCTTTGTATTTTGTTACTCTATACATAGCAGGCGATTTTGGAATTAGTCCTGAAGTCCTAGAAGAGCCCTTATCAGTCTATACCCCAGTGGGTAAAACCATCATAGCTTGGCGGGTATACAGGAACTGCCCGGTTATGATATCTCAGAAATCTACGTCAGTAGATTTAGTGGAGTTAGAGATGACTGATTTTGATGACATTCTTGGCATGGATTGGCTTCATTCCTGCTATGCCACAGTCGACTACAGAAATAGGATCATTCAGTTTCAGTTCTCGAATGAGCCCTCCTAGAGTGGAAGGGTAGCATTTCAGCGTTCAGGGGTCAACTTGTTTCCTACCTTCGGGCAAGGAAAATGATTTCTAAGGGGTGTGTTTATCATCTCGTGCATGTTAAAGATTCCAGTTCTGAATATCCCAGCCTCAAAATAGTCCCTGTTGTTAATGAATACTCAGATGTCTTTCCCGAAGATCTTTCAGGCATTCCCCCAAAAGGGAAATAGACTTTGGTATAGACCTTCTTCCGGATACTCAACCTATTTCTATTTCTCCATATAGAATAGCACCAGCAAAACTCAAGGAACTGAAAGATTAGTTGAAGGATCTTTTACATAAGGGATTCATCAGACCCAAAGTTTGCCCATGGGGTGCGCCAGTATTATTTGTGCGCAACAAAGACGGTCCTCTCAGGATATGCATTGATTACCGTTAACTCAACAAGGTCACGGTTAAGAACAGATATCCTCTTCCCAGGATTGATGATCTATTCGACCAACTTCAGGGTGCCAGTTACTTATCAAAGATAGACCTCAGATCAGGCTATCATCAACTCAGAGTTAGAGAATGTGACATTCCAAAGACAACTTTCCATACTCGGCATGGTCACTTCGAATTTTTAGTCATGTCATTTGGTCTTACCAATGCCCCTGCAACTTTTATGGATTTGATGAACCGTGTGTTCAACAAGGACTTGGACATGTTTGTCATAGTCTTCATAGATGATATTCTGGTCTATTCTCGCATAGAGCGTGATCATGCAGACCATCTCAGGATTGTTCTTCAAACTCTCAAGGATCACCAATTATTCGCTAAGTTTAGCAAGTGCGAATTTTGTCTAAGATCAATAGCATTCCTTGGCCATATTATTTCTGGTGATGGAATTAGAGTAGATCCTCAGAAAACGGAGGCAGTAAGAAACTGGCCCAGACCAGGATCTCCATGAGATATTAGGAGTTTCTTGGGTTTAGCTGGCTATTATAGACGGTTTGTCAAGGGATTTTCTTCTATTGCATCTCCCATGTCTAGATAGACTCAGAAGAAGATTAAGTTTCAGTGGTTAGATTCATGCGAGAAGAGCTTTCAAGAGTTGAAGACTCAACTCACCTCCGCTCTAGTTCTAGCTATTCTAGATGGTTCAGACAGTTTTGTAGTCTTTTGTGATGCATCCAGAGTGGTTTTAGGTTGTGTCCTCATGCAGCATGGTAAGTTCATAGCCTACGCCTCCAGACAGTTAAAGCCACATGAGAAAAATTGTCCTACTCATGATCTTGAGTTAGCAGCGGTAATTTTTGCCTTGAAGATTTGGAGGCATTATCTCTATGGAGTTCATGTAGATGTCTTCACAGACCATAAAAGCCTCCAGTATGTCTTTTCCCAGAAAGATCTCAATCTTCGCCAGATAAGGTGGTTAGAGCTCTTGAAGGATTATGACATAAGTGTTCTTTATCATTCAGGTAAGGACAATGTTGTGGCCGACTCTCTCAGTCGACTCTCCATGGGTAGTATTTCTCACGTTGAGGATAGTAAGAAAAAGATGGATCAGGAGATCCATCAGCTTGCCAGACTAGGAGTTCGCTTAGTTGATTCTTCAGAGGGTGGTGTATGTGTTCATAGTAGTTCAGAGTCATCTCTACTTTCCGAGGTGAAAGAGAAAAAAGACAGGGATCCTAGCCTTGTCAAGCTCAAAGATTTAGTTCAAAATCAGAAAGTCGAGGTTTTCTCCCAAGGGGGAGATAGTGTTCTTTGTTGTCAGGGTCGTTTATGTGTTCCAGGTGTAGATGAATTGAGGCAGTGAATACTTGCAGAAGTGAATGGTTCGTGATACTCGATTCATCCAGGGACCACTAAGATGTACCGCGACATGCGGGAGGTCTATTGGTGAAGTGGGATGAAGAGAGATATTATAGAGTTTGTGGCTAAGTGCTACATGTCAGAGGGTTAAGATAGAGCATCAGAAACCTAGTGGTTCCATGCAAGAGTTCACCATTCCTACTTGGAAGTGGGAAGAAGTTAACATGGACTTTATGACAGGTTTGCCTAGAACTCGTCATCAACATGATTCAGTTTGGGTCATTATAGATAGAATGACCAAGTCAGCTCATTTTCTTCCTGTTCGTACTTCTTATTTCACTGAGGATTATGAAAAACTCTATATCAGAGAGTTAGTCAGGTTACATAGTGTTTCACTATCTATCATCTCAGACAGAGGTACCCAGTTCACTTCTTACTTTTGAAAAGTATTCCAAAAGGGTCTCGGTACCCAAGTCCATCTTAGCACAACATTTCATCCTCAGAAAGATGGTCAAGCAGAGAGGACCATTCAGACTCTTGAAGATATGCTAAGGGCAATTGACTTCAAGGGAATTTAAGACGACCACTTGCCTTTGATTGAGTTTGCATACAACAATAGCTATCATTCTAGTATTCAGATGGCTCCATTTGAAGCTCTCTATGGTTGGAGATGTAGATCTCTGATTGGCTGGTTTGAAGTTATTAAGGCCTCAATCATAGGTCCTGACTTAGTATTCGATGCCTAAGAGAAATTTCAGTTGATCAGAGAGAGACTCCGGGCTGCTCAGAGCCGACAGAAGTCCTATGCAGATGTTCGTAGAAAGGATCTTGAGTTTGAGGTCAATGAATATGTATATCTTAAGATCTCTCCTATAAAGGGATTGAAGAGGTTCGGCAAGAAAGGAAAACTCAATCCCCGATATGTCGGTCCCTTCAAAATTCTTTGTCACTTCGGCAAGGTAGCTTATGAGCTTGAGTTGCCTTCAGATCTAGCCTCAGTCCATCTAGTCTTCCATGTCTTTTTTCTAAAGAAGTGCATAGGTTATGTAGAAGTTGTTGTCCTTATTCAAAGCATCGATATTCAGAACAGCCTCTCCTATGAAGAGATTCCAGTCGAAATCTTAGATTATCAGACTCTTAGATTGAGGAACAAAGAAGTCCCTCTAGTCAAGGTTCATTGGTGAAATCAGTCTCATGAGGGAGCTACTTGGGAAGCAGAAGCAGATATGCATACCAAGTATCCTCACCTCTTCCCTACCAATTCAGATCAAGCTCAAGGTAATAGTTCTCCTTAATCTTATTAAGTTTCATGTTCATGTTTCCAGTATAAACTTGGTACCTATTAACCGTTTCATACTCAGTCATGCATTCATGTGTCAGTGGTCTATGCAGCAGATATGCACGAGTTCAGTATGTTTAGCATGTCAGTCATGAGATCAAGTTCCAATTCTTCATGTTTAGTTCAGGTTCTATTGTCTTGTATCCCTTCTCAGTAAATTCTCATTCGAGGACGAATGTTCCCAAGGGGAAGATATTGTAATATCCCACATGTTTCTAAGATAGGAAGTAAATAAGTATTCCTACGTATAAAATCTCCTATCCTATGATTCATACTTGAGTGCATGACTTACAATGAATATCCTAGTGATAGGATAACTTATGATGCATTAAGCATGTTCATATGAGTCACTTAAGGTAATACAAGCTATGAGTTTTTGAATCCATCAAGTTTTAGTGTTTGATTTTGCAAGAGTCATCTTTGAACGAGTATAACTTGATGTTAATTGGTATTTTGGCTGATTTAGACCCATCAAATTATAGAAAATCGAATTAGCTTTCCAACAATACCAATTTTACCTTAATCCAATACCCGAGCAAAAAGTTATGCCCATTTTCGTGAGAGACAGTAAGCATAGGCGATTGGTTAGGCGCCTCCCAACCCAAGCATAGGCGATCACTTAGGCGCTGCCTAAGTCAATTCCAGGTGCCAAAAACACTCCGTCTTGAGTTATTTTAAGGGTAATTAATTTTTTTAACACTTCTTACACGTCCATAAACTTAATCCTATGAAATATATAGCATCTAATCATATTACAACCCTATTATCATCTCAAAGCTCATCATCCAAGAGCACTAAAAGAGAAAAACAACTAGGGTTGCATAATTAAGCTTGAAGATCTGATTTCAAGGAAATTCCTCCGTCAATCATCAAGAATCTTTCCTTCTAAGGTATGCATGAGTTGATTTATGGATACCTTTTATCCATAGAGCTCAAAAACCCTCTTTTTCATTATAAAGTATGATTTCTATATTGTTGGGCATTGATGATCATGTTGTTGATATTGGGTGATTCCCAAGATGGAATCTTTATATGTTTTTATGAATTCATGATATTATATGAGTTGGATACATGTAAATTTGGTTGTTCATGATGTATAATTTGATAATTCCACCTAAGCTTAAGATGTGCATGTAAGGTGTTTGATAAAATGCCTAAGAAACTAGAAACCATGCAATATAGCTAAATTGTGACTAAGTGAAGGATTCATGTTATGCCCTTACGTTCCAATGACTTTTATGTTGATAATGTGCCTTGTAAATGTTGTTGGAATACTCATGAACTATTTTTATGAGATTATGCTATGTTTACTTTCATATCCTACTTATGAACAAGATGTATGACTACCATACAATCCACATGAACTTCCATGCTATTGGTATGTGTTGCCAATATGATTATGCAATGAACATGATATTAAGATTGTGCAAGTACTTCCATGTGATATGAAATCATTTCCATGCAATACATTGTTGATAACCATGCTTAGTATGAGATCCCTACTTATGATATTATAAATTATAAACTCTACTCTTATAATCAAGTCAGTCACGTGTGTCAGTTTCCTTCCATCGAGTCCTGGGGGTACTTGTTCCCGAAAACTATAGCTGCGTGCCTAGATCCATGTCATGTTTCACGATATCCGAAATCAAGCTATGATTCCATAGACTTCAGTCAGTCATGTAACTCAGGAAAACCTCATGATCTTAGTCAGTTGTCAGATATCAGTAAAATTCTGCCAGTCAACGAAATTCAGTAAGATTAAGTCATGAACAGTCAGTTATTAATGTCGAATCCCTCCAGATGGGAGTAGAGGTTAGCACCGAGTGAACCCAAGGATGGAAACTCACTTGCCAGTTCAGGGTGTGATTCTTAGTAGTCATTCCTTTGTTCCAGAACTACGTAGCCAGCGTAGGTTGAGACATCCTAACCCGTCAGATTAGGGTTGATGAGGTGGCTTAACCTGTCAGTTTAGGGTTCCCACCGTTGTCATTGAGTACTCGCCAGATAAAGGTCACTCATAGGCTGTCCTTACCTGTGGCACGGTATTGACAACTCTACAGTTGGGGCAGATATTGGACCCCAGCTTAGCTATAATGGCATACATGGGGTATGTCGGCTAAACACTACTTCCCACAATTTCAGTATTAGTCTCAGTAAAAGAACTCAGGGCGTTCTTCAGATTTTAGTATATACAGGACTGTCAGATACAGTCATCTATGTTATCAATTTTAGTATCAGTCATGACAGTTATCAGTAAACCATGTATTAGCTTACAGGTCATGCTATCACGTATTCATGGTCTCAGTTTCTATATATGTGTGTTTGCACTCCCACGTTTCATATAAGTCAGTCAGTGTTGTTCATGCATGAAACCCTTTATGTTCAGCCTACCTTCCTCATATACTCAGTACCCCAGTTGTGCTGATGCATTTACGCTATGGTGCTTTATTTTCATATTACACCATAGGTTTCGAGACACGAGCTCCAGCCCAGCAGTAGCGGTAGCATTCTAATCGGTGAGAGATAGTGAGTCCTCATTGATTCGAGGACAATATGATTTGATTTATTTATTTATTTATTCAGTTCAGTTTTATGGAGTTAGTTGGAGACATGTTCCTTCAACTCCTTATTCAGATAGTTTAGAGGCTTTTAGATTTATGTTCAGATTTATGTTCAGATTAAGTTGTTTTGGGTATTTTCACCCATATGATTGTATTCAGTTGAACCTTATGGCCTTATAGTTCCATGTATTCTGCATTATTATATCATGATTTGTATTATACAGGTACAAATATCAGTCATGGGTTAGCTTGTGGTCCCTCGGGGTTATGAGCACCGTGTAGCATTCCGGTTCAGCAAATCGGGGTGTTACAATTAAAGAGGTACATAGATTTGGAATAATGGGCTAAATCTAAGGGGAGATGATAGAACAAGAAACCATGTCAGGCTCTTAGATTCTAGTAGTGATGCTAATGTGTTATAGAGTAATAGTAGGGGAGGAAGATGACCTATCCATTCTTATCTTAGTGGAAACTTTTGTACTTCTGTTATCACGATCTCTACTCATTCCTTACAAGTAAGCTCTATGATCATAGCTCATATTCATGAACTTTCTATAGAATCATGTATACTTCCAGTTCGTAGTATAAGGAGTTCCAGTTCACTCAAAAGTAAAAATCATGTTCCATAAATTTATGAACTCCAAACTCAGGTCATGCAACTCAAGACTCATGTATCCATGCTTTATAGTATGTTCAGTTCCAGTTACTCATGGTACACCCTTAATGACCAGTGAAGTTCAAATTATGTCATGTATGTGCTCAGTTTAGATCTCTTTGGTGAATCCATGATGTTGATATTCTATTCCTTAGGCCTTAGTTATGAGTTAATGTTATGCATAATATTCTTTCATTCTTCAAGATCTCATGTTTTAAGCTTTCAGTGACCTCTTTTTGTGAAATGATAATGGTGATGAACAATTGTTTAGATGTGAGAGAGTAAATATTTCATGATGGGGAAATATTGTTGTGTGCTTATTTTATCTAAGGCTATAAGTGTGAAAGAAGAATGAGGCAAATCTTTTGGTATATGTCAAGGTTAGTTGAGAATTCCATATGTGTCTTCTTAAGAATAGTGCAAGAAAATTGTTATTAAAAGAGGTATTAGAGAATATGAGAAAGATTCTTTTATGGGTGGTTGCCTATAGTTCATATGTAGTTATAATGACAGGCTTGAATGTCATGTTGGTATATAAGTGTAGGTGCATTGTGCGTTAGTGAATTCCAAGTAAGATTTTGAATTTAGTTATTGAAGTGCTAAGAAGAATTATTCATGAGATGAGAGCTATGAAAACACATGGGGTACTGAATTCATGGTTCAGACTAGTGTTATGTGTAGAACCTTGTGATTTCGAGTAGGCTTGAATATGGTGAGAGTATGTAGCTCGAATCCAACTTTGGTTGGAGTAGTTATATGTACCCATGTGAGTATTTAAAGAGCGAGGCTAAGCATGAATTAGGCTGTTGAATTGCCTAAGGCCTCGTAATTCTATCCTAGCTTATCTTTCATAGGCTTATGTTTAATGATTACAGAGTTATACCCTTATTAATATTCCTTACTCAGATATCTTATACAGATTATGCACAAAAATTTTTTGCTCGCTAATGCTATTAGAACTTCGTGCAAAGAGTGATGAAGAAATACTCTATGTAAGTATAAACTTTTAGTATGATTCAGTCCGAATAACAAGCAGTTCAGTTTAGCAATTAGACAAATAAGATTCTATGATTTTCCATCATTCCATCTAGTCTTACTATACAAAGTTTTATGAATATGGCTACTTTATGAGGTAATTCATTCACGTCCTTGCAAGTTAGAAATTTTGTTCAGTCCATGCATCATGTTTCAGATTTATCTTTTTAGTCATGACTCCATTCATAAGTGTTCAGTGCATGATCTAAGCTTTCCAAGTATCCCACCTCAGACATTGTAATACCCCTTAAATGAGTCAGCTTGGAAATTAGTTTCATGATAAAAGTAATAATGTTTCAGCTTATCTATATCCTTTATTAATAGACATATCATATGTACATTATTACATACTTCTCAGACTTCAACAAATTCCTATCCATAATTTGAGGATGAATGATTCCAAGGGGCAGATAATGTATCACCCTGCCTTTTTGAGCTAGAAATCAAACCATCATTCCTACGTGTGTAAACTCTAATCCTATTATTTACATTTGAATATATATGTCATGATCATTATCCTAGTAAGGATAGTTCTTATGAGGTGAAAAATGTTCATAGGAATCACTTAGACCAAAGTTGAGCGAAGAGCCTTTGATTTAACTAAATTTTGGCATTTGATTCTACTAGGGTTAACTTTGAACGTGTTTAACTTTTAACATATGTGTAATTTTAGAGCTCAATACCCACCAAATTATAGATAATTTATTTTGATTTCCAATGATACAAATATTGGCTTAATCTTATAGCCAAGCGAGAAGTTATGACCATTTTTGTGAGAAACAGTAAGGGTTCAGGATAGCCCCACGCTGCGAGGGATATTCCCTAAGAATAGGTGTCTTATCGCATGAGCTATTCCATAGGAATAGGGATTTCTCCACGAGGACTTTTCCCCTAATATTCCATCTTTTAATGGGCCAAAGGATAATTTGGTCCTTTCCCCTTAACCCTAATCATTCAAAGCATGACTTATAATGCCCAAAATGGTATTATTTGTCCATTATCATCATAATAACTCACTTAGAAACCCTCCCCCTTCCCAAGAGCAAGAAATTCAGGCTTTCTTCCTTAATAATGCAAGAATTAAAGTTCCACTTTCAATTATTCCTTCAAGAATTCATCAAATTGAGGTATATGGAGTTTTGAACAAGGTTAATCTTTCATCCTTATGCCCAAATGTATAATTTTCAAGTTGAATTTACATGATTTAAGTTAGGGTTTATCCCTAAATCCTCGTGTGTTTAAAGCATAGCATTACCTTATGATTTAAAGGACTAAAGAGCATAAGAGTTGTACTTATTCATGTTTTAAACTACAAGTTTAATGTTTTATCTTGAATTTCGTTATTTTTATGAGAAATTTGTATTCTCCTAAGTTTAATACATTCCCATGCTTAAATTCACTTATTATACTTATGTATTGAACTATCAAATGTTTTGGGTCCTTGAATTATGATATTAAGTCATTGTTATTAAGTGTTTCTATCAAATTTTGTAATTATTTAGTGCTGGCGGGTTATGAACACCCGACACCTACATATTTACTTATGTTTCAGACCTTTTAATGTAATGAGTCATTCAACTCATGATTTTATTATTAAACTCAGTTTTTTATGATCATGTTGGGCAGTATCATTTTACATGTTTATAGTTATTTCAGAATCTATATGCAATGTTGTTTTAAAAATTCCATGACCTGACCTTATCAGTTATTTGTGCATACACTAGTTAGTATTTTAGTGTCTTTTAGTTAGGAGTTGGATTTATCACTGAGTAAGATGTGTGGGTTTAGTGCATCCTACTTCTCCAGAAACTACGTGCTACCATAGGTTTAGGGGCCTCGCCAGAGAATGTTTCCCCTAGCCCAATATGGGCTAAACTTAGTGATCACTCCAATTCAGGTTCTACTCTAAAGGCATGGATAGAACAACCCTCCTTAATATGGGTCAGACGTTAGACTCCATGATAGATCACATGATTTCTATTATTTACATGATAGCTCCAACAGTTTTAGTCAATACTTAGTCTATACAAGTTCAGGTTTGCCTGACCAAGTAATCAGATTTTCAATTATGTAACACCCTATATTTTTAGCTAGAAATTGAATCATCGTTCCTACGTGTGTAAATTCTAATCCCAAGTTTTATATTTTAAAATATATGCCATAATCATTGTCCTAGTGTGTAGAGTGCTATCAAGGTAGAAGATGTTCATACAAATCGCTTAGAGCAAAGTTGAGCTAAGATCCTTTGATTTGACCAAATCTTGGTATTCGACTCTACAAGGGTTAGATTTGGATATGTATAAATTTTTACATATGTAGAATTTTGCATCTAAAGGCCCACCAAGTTGTAGATAATTGAATTATCTTCCCAACGATACCAATTTCACCTTAATTTGATACCCGAGAAAAAATTTATGATAATGCTAAGGTCGTTCATCACATGGCAATCGCAAATAGCCAATAGATGAGATATGCTATTGGCATGCGCCGCACAACCTCACGTGAGCGATTGGTGTGCATCCCCAGTTATATCACAGTGTAGAAAATTTCTCTATTTTGACTTAGTTTAAGGGCGTTGAGATCTTTTTAGACCCCTAACTTGTTTCTAATAATTATTAAATGATTTAAAGGGTCTTAAATCACTATATTTCCACACACTTAACCCAAAAAATTCCATAAATCATTCAAAACCCTTTCCCTCTTTCCAAGAATGAAATTCAACCTTTCTCTCCAAGAACTCAAGGATTCAAGTTCCAATCTCAAAGCTTTCTTTAAGAATTCATCTAACTAAGGTATGTGGGGTTTATGAACAAGGACATTCTTTCATCCTTGTGCCCAAAACTTGTTTAAAAGATTAAGTTATATGATTTGCAGTTAGGGTTCATGCCCATATTATTTTGTTTTGAGTTTATGGAATTACTATGTGATTGAAGAAATAAAGTGCATACTTGTTATCATATATTTATATTTTGACTTGAAGAATTATCTATTATGGTTTTAACTACCATGAGTTTGATTTGAAATGTTGATTAAAGAGTTCCAATTGAGTTTTAAGCATTATGTCGTATTATAAATTATATGAAAGTAAGTATAACATTTAAGGCTTATGTTTAAGAACTAAGTTACAAGAAAGGTTGATGTTTTGATTCAATGACAAGGCTTGAAATCCACATTTGTTTACCTTTCTTATGTTTTAAAGCAACGAAAAGCATAATTGGTTCCTAGTATACTAACTCTTATGCTATTTTAAGGTGGATTTCCTAAAGTGTGAGCAAATAAGTAATATGGGAGTAGTATTTAGGATCGAGTTGCGTATAAGTCTGAGGTCACATGCCCCTAATCTACTTAACGACCCAAGACTACCCCCTAGTTGTCACACGGTGCTTGGAACCATAAGTGATCCCAAGCTAACCCATGAACTGGCATACTGTTAAGAAACTGAATTATAACATAATAAATAGCTGTTGTACTGTGCGGAAACATGATCATACTGAAAATCTAAAAATAGATAGAATACTAATAAAGCTTTATAATCTAATAAATCTGAAGGATAAAATCAGAATTACATGACTGACTCTGACTGACATCACCTGCTGGCTGGAATCTACACTGTCTGATCGTGATGTGCGAGCTACAACTTATACCTAGATTATGTAATAATGTAGCCACACATACGTATATGTTGATCTGTACTTCTGGAATGTACTGAGTATGTAGGGGTGAATGTAATAAGTAAAACTGATTTCATATGTAATCATAAAATATGCATTCTAAGCGTAAGTAGACTAACCAATAGGTTGGAATAAACTGAAAACTGAAATATCTTAAAGCATGAGTGATAAACATTCTCTCATAAGATGGTGAATCTCTACACTTAGTTACTATAAAACCTTACTTAAATGATATAAGTATAACTGAAGCTGGAATATGATAAAACATAGATACTGTTTGAATACTGGGTCTGTAACTACGTGATGGACACTGACATAAATTGAGGATCTGAATATACAATCACACTAAGCACGAATGCATAAACATACTAACTTATCTGATTAACTGAATACTTGGCATGTAAGACTGAACTGTACTTAGTTTGAGTAACTGGACTTAAACTGTAGAGTATTAGACATATGAGGAAGGGACTGACTGAGTAACATGAGATAACGGAGCATGAGTTCATGAAAAATTGTATTGTTTGATAATGCAAGACCAAGTGTATAACATGATTCTGTAATAGTCTGTAAACTGAGGTACTGAAATACCAATAATTGTACACTATGGTCAAGTAAACCTGAAACTGAATTGTGTTACTTATCTGATTACTCAACTGAGACTATGAGTAATACTATATCTAGGACTGTAACTGAGACTGTACTAGAACTAAATACTGAGATCTGATAACTGAGTAACTGATAGCTTTGATTACTAATAATTGAGTTACTGATAATTGGGTGACTGTTTCTGACAGTCCTGATTCTGTAGAACTGAACTGAGTTCTATATTGAGTCTAAAACTAAAACTGAAATAGTGGGAGGTATCATCTAACAAATATGCCCTAATATGAGCAAATCGGGGTCCAACTTGTAACCCTAATTTGAAGGGTGCCAGTACCATGCCATGGGTAAAGACGTTGAAGAGTCACCCTCATCTAGAAGGTGTCCTAAATGAGAATGGTGGTACCATCAACTGGCAGGTTAAAACACCTCATCAACCCTCAACTGGCAGGTTGATGTCTCAACCTACTCTGGCTATGTAGTTTTGGAATTGAAGGACTGCTACTAAGGATCACACCCTCTAGTGAAAGGTGAGCCCCCATCCTTGGGTTCACTCGGTGCTGAATCCTACTCCCAACTGAATGACACTGATTACAATACTGAGCTGAACTAGACTGATACTGAGTTTCACTGAGTTCTGTTAACTGACTGAGTACTAGTATTTCTAGACATGACTGAGACTATTCTATGAATATAGCTCTAGGTAAACAGTCAGATTGTCGGGTATTAGATACCCCTAGGACTTAATAGCATCAATAGTAAAATATGGCACAATCTCGAAAGAATAGTAATAGTCAATAGTTCATAATTTACTCGTTGAGACATTTCATCAAACACATGGAGAACAAGATTATAACATTAGGATATTTCTAGAAATGATGAGATAGCACGATCACATGAAAAAACCCATAAACTGAGGATTTATTCTTAAATTGTCATGGACATGATATGGAAACCATGATATTTAAAACATATTAAAGCTTTAGGAACATATTAAGTAGTCATTTTTCAAAATCCTTTCATCTAGGAGTTTTATCAAACACTTGCAATGCATGGTTTAGGCTAAGCATGGGAATAGTGTTAAAAGTTTTAATAATAACATGATTTAACTTCTAAGATCATCCACTAGGGTTTAAATTAAACAAACAACACCATTCAAATATTTAGGGTTTAATAAGACCAACAATTTCATGGAAATATGGTAAAGATTCCAAATTCATGTAAGTTCATGAACATGATTCATAAAATATGTAATAAGGGCTACTTTATAATAAAGTAGTTTTTAAACATCTTGTATAAAAAAAATTCATATAAGCTTCTTGTAGATAAATCATTATAAACTTGTAATTTCATGATTTAAAACATAAAAGATGGATTTTTGGGCTCCATGGGTGAAAGAGGACCCATGGATGAACTCCCATATACCTTAAAGCTTTAATCTTGGAAGAGAATTGACTTTTCTTGAACTTTCTTGGATTGGGAAGGATAATTTCTTGGTTTTCTTGAAGAAGAGTTTGAATCTTGTTCTTGGGAGATGATCTTGAGAGGAAACCCTAATTTCTTATTCTTGAGAGTGGAGAGGATTAAGGGTTTTTAAAACTGATTTATGGTGGTTATGTATGTGATTTGGATGATTTAAGTCATAGAAGGTGAAGAAAAAGTCCAAAATACCCTTCCAAAATCGTTAGGGAATTGTTGAATTTTAAGGGTGATGACTTGGGTTGATAAGTCATCACCTAGTTGACGGCCTATCATCTTAGGTCGTCACTTAGGATCTTAATTTGATGGGTTTCTGGTTTGGGCTGATGATTTAGCTGATAAGTCATCTCATCATTGACGGCTTATCAGCTCAGGTCATCACTTGGTTGACAAACTGATATGCTGAAGTAAAATGGGCATAAAATTTTGCTAGAATATTGGATTAAGGCGAAACAAAATACGTTGGAAAAAATATTCAAAGACATTTCATTTTATACAAAGTAGAACACGTAACTTATTATGTAAGAGGAGAAATGGTGGATTAAAGTTGATCCAAGGTGAATCTTTCACTAAAACTTAATCAATAGAAGTGCTCGCAACTCGTCCTTGAGTTAGGAGGATATTATGAACTTGATCAATAACCAAAGATATTCCCACATAATATATTTGATAATCAAACATGTATAAACATAGAATAATTAGGTTTAAGCATGTACGCATAGGAATAATGATTTAAATTCTGCCTAAAAGTGTGGGGTGTTACAATATCTCCCCCTTGGGAATATTCGTCCTCGAATGAGACTGGTTAGACTGAGAGTACTGCACTAACGTAACTAAAATCATATTCTGAACATGCATAACTGAAAATGTGATTACTTAACTGATACTGAAATATGATACATGAATATAATATCATAAACTAGACTGATTTCTTGAATACATGCAATGACATGAGAATGATTATAAGGATGAGATAGAAATGAGAGAGTCAGCTTATTAGTACCCATTGCCTCTGGCTAGATCTAGTTTCATAAAGAAAAGATGAAAGACTTATGACATAAATACTCGGGGTATTACATATCCCCTTGGGATACTTCGTCCCCCGAATGATACTATCTCAGCTGAACTACTAAGGAAAGACTGAGATGATGCATAGGAAACTTACGGACTGAGTCATGACTGAATATCTTGGATCTGAAACTAATGCATGATGTATGAACTGAGCTAAATTCACAAATTTAATGGATGTGAATGAACTACCTCTTGTAATAGACTTATTCATGAGAATTTCAAATATTATGACTAAATGGGAAGATGGAAAGCCGTAGGAACTTTTCTGTATGACTGCTAGATTGGATTGTTGGCTATACAAACTAAGTCATACTAAAATATTATACTCAACTAGACACTCCACTTATACACCAGCATGGCATTCAAACCTTTCTTCATAACCACACATGAACTTGTATGCAAACCTCCACAAAAGCATCTTTCTCAATTTTTTTAGACCTCTATCCTTAAAACTTTCATGCACTAACACAAGAAAACACACATAGAATTTTAACTAATCATGACATAAGAAGGGTCACTGAAATTTAGAACATAAGGACCTGAAAAATGAAAAAACACTACATGTGACTTGATACTTAACTGAGGCCTGAGCTATAAGGTATTAAACGTATGAATTCATCGAAGAGAGCTAAACGAAAGGCATAAATGACATAATTTTAATTTTACTGATCATTAGAAGTGTGGCATGATCCCATGGAACTGAACATACTATAAAAACATGAGTACCTGAGTCATGAACTGCATGACCTGAGTTTGGATTTCATGAATTTATGGAACATGATTTGTACTGCTGAGTGAACTGGAACTGCTTATACTAGGAACTGGAAACATAGATGATTTTTATATAAAGTGCATGAATATGAGTTGTGATGATAGAGCTGACATGTTAGGCAAAAGTAGATGTTATGATGATTGAAAAACATTGCACTAAGATTCGAATAAGTTGGTAATCATCCTTCCTTACTGCTTTTCTATACGTACTGGCACTACTACAAGAATCTGAGAGCCTAACTTGGTTACTTGATCTATCATCTCCCCCTTAGCTTTAAGCTATCATCTTAAGTCTATGACCACTTTACAAAACTCTAAACTGAACTGCAATTAATTTACTCTAGAGACCGAGGTATAATGATACACATAAATACTACTACCCTTAAATTTCTTTAGCTTCTGCAATCATCATCACTTACTTACACTCTTCTCGACACATACTTGCCTCACTCAACATATCATCTGCATCTGTTTCTTCATAGACTACTAATATTACATCTATTAACTCACATCAACACCATCATAATTAATCTCAAATCAACAAACTCAAATTCTTGTATACACTATTCAAGCCTACTAATTTACCTTTGGTAAAACTATCCATATGATTACACAATCTACTCAATCTGGTGTAACGACCCGAGACTACCCCCTAGTCATTACACAGTGGTCATAACCTCGAAGGACCATAAGCTAACCCTTTACAGATATCTGTACCATGAACACTATATAATATCTAAAAATAAATGCGAAAAAATAGGCAGAAACAAGCCATAAGGTTCAACACATTTATAAATACTCAAAACTGAAAACTGAATACTAATACATCCATTCGAAAAGCCTCTAACTGTCTGAACAGTGGAGTTGATGGGACATGTCCCCAACTAACTTCGTCAACTAAAAATAAACAAAGTCTAATGCAATAATAATATAAGGATCATCCTCGAATGAAGAGGACTCACTTCTACATCTACTGCTGCTGACTAGGACTGAACTGCTGAGGGAACTCTGGATCACGTGCTTGTGGACCTATGGTGTCAAATAAAATACCATAGAGAAAATGAACAGTTACATAACTGAATAATCATGAGGGTACCTAATAAGAACACATACAGGAATGCACAAACCATAATCACAATCATCACAACCTCAGATACTGAAACTCGAATACCACTTTACTGTCATTTGAACTCACTACTAAGACTGAGATACTGAATCACTAAATCATCTGGTACTGATAACTGATTAACTGAATATACTCACATAAATGACTGAATTCTGAGATCACTGCTCTCGTCTGACTGGATCAGAGATCAACCTCTCTAAAAAATAATTTCGAAAACTATTATCAATGATAAGAAAATGATCATGTCCGAATCTGACAACAAGAATACTCAATAGAATCTGAGATTGAGATAAAGCCTATCTATCAGGAGATCTCTAGATCTGATTACAAGAATACTCAACAGGATCTGAGACTGAGATCAAGCCTATCTATCGGGAGATCTCTGGATCTGATAACAAGAATACTCAATTAAATCTGAGACTTATATAAGGCCTATCTATCGGGAGATCCCTGGATCTGATAACAAGAATAATTAACTGAATCTGAGACTAAGATTAAGCCTATATATCGGGATATCTCTAGATATGATAACAAGAATACTCAATAGGAACTGAGACTGAGATCAATTCTATCTAACGGATGATCTCTAGATATGATAATAAGAATACGCAATAGAATCTGAGACTGAGATCAAGCCTATCTAACAGATAATCTCTAGATATGATAACGAGAATACTCAACAGAATCTTAGACTGAGATCAAGCCTATCTAATGGGAGATCTCTAGAGCTGATAACAAATAACTGTATATGAGACCAAGCCTATCTGATGGATGGTCATGAATTAATGGAACTATCTGAGTTCCTCACTGAGATAGACGACTATACCTCATTGTCCTGATTTCTAAAGATTGATTTTGAAACTACAATTGTGAGAAATAGTTACTTAACCGACATGCCCCAACCTCCCATAGGTGGGGTCCAACCTGTAACCCCAGCGAGAAGGGTGTTAATACCATGCCATAGGAAAAGAACTCTCTGGTCAAGCCTCTCTAATGGATGACCCTCATTGGAAGTCATCCTAAGGAAATATAATAGTCAATCCTCTCTAATGGTGACAACCTTTACTGATGGGACTCCTGGATCCTTCACTAGATATATAGTTTTGGAGTTTAGGGATTGCTCCTAACGACTCAGCCTCTGTCTGATGGGGAGCTGTCATCCCTTCCCTCGCTCAGTACTAGCTCCTACTCCCAACTGAAAGACTATAAACTGAATTCTCAACTGAACATAAACTGAACTAAATTTGATACTGATCACATTTCTCAAATGATCGGACTTAGTTAAGCTAAATTTACTTAGTTTTGTATTTGATGAAATACTACTAAATCATGATATCTGACTGATGATACAAAGTTTGAATAGATTGCTCGGTCACTATCGAGGCCAGTACTGAACACTTGGAAACTACAAGATTTGAGTTGAGTACAACACTGAGGCTAGATTACTAGCAATCTTGAGATTTCAAAGATTATTGAGATTTCTGATGTTCTGTATCTTTCTAAGGATACAGAGTTCTATAACTCTCTAAGTTCTGAGAATCATGGCTAGACTGAGATTATCGTGAACACTGACATGGGCTCTAGACAATAGCTAAATTGTCGGGTATAAATACCCCTAGGACCCAATAACTTATAAGTAAAACATAACCATTCTTGACTAGACTTAACCACGGTCATTGATTTATCATCACAATCAATAAAGCATCTCTTCAAGCATTTAGGAATCATAACATGTATTCACCATCGTAATCACTAACGCATCACTTCAAGCATTTAGGAATCATAAGCATCTATTCACCACCACAATCACTAAGGCATCACCCCAAGCATTTAGGAATCATAAATGTCTATTCATTATCACAATCACTAAGGAGTCACTTCAAGAATTTAGGAATCATAGACATATAATAGCGTAGGTGAAATATGTTACTAGATCATACTCCATTCAACAAGGTCTTGTATCAAGTACTTCACATGTATATTAGTCTTGGCATGTATTGGATAGCACATGATAGGGGAAACTTCATAGTATCATGTCACAACTTACGCGTCAAGCACTTGGCATGTATTAAAGGCTTAGCATGCATCAAACAACACATAATTGGGGAATTTCATACTATCGTGTCTCAAATTGTTCACTAAGGCTTTTCAACAAACACTAGGTATGTACGGGTTTAAACCTAATTGGGGATTTCATGCTATGATATCATAATTTATTCACTGAGGCATTTCATCAAACACTAGGAATGCATGGACTTGCTCACGATTTGGGGTTTCCTAATCAACATGCTATAATGGCCCTAATTCTTCACATAAGCATTTTATCAAATATATGGGGAGCATGCTTTGCTTATTCAACCATTTACACACTTAATTGGCATGAACACATCATCTAACAAGCAACTTGAAGAGGATTTGTCATGAAAATCACATGAATTCCACATACTAGGGTCAAAGATTGAAAACCTTGTAAACAAACATGAATCACAACTCAATAATAGATGGAGCATCAATTTCATTTCACATGAATAATGAAAAACTCATAAACATAAAATCTTTGAGATTTAGAAAAGGGCACTTGAGCTTCTTGGATGAAAGGGACCCAAGAATCAACATCTACATACCTTTGGGAAACACTTTTCTTGAAAGTTCTTGGAGAGATTTTTGATTCCTCTTGATTTCTATTGATCTCTATTGATTTTACTTGAAGAAGAAATAAGGGTTTTGATTTTGTAAAATGCTTAGTTTTGATATTGAAGATGGGAAATAAGGCTGAGAGCCTTTTATCGGGTATATATAGGGGCTGAAGAAGAGTGGAAAAAGACCAAAAAGCCCTTGGAATTAAATTGAAAAATCTCGATTTTACATACTGGCGCGACGCGCCATAATCACACTAACTCGTAGGAAATTGGACAATTGGGAAACTGCACGACGACACAACGTGATGGAAATTGTGTTGCCACATTGGTTGCAAACTGGTAGAACACTGGAATGCAGTGGAAATCATGGAGGCTCACTAGACTTTGACAATTGCCATTTTGGATGGCTCCGCGACACGCTAAAGTGCCAGTGCCACACTGTCTCGCTAAAATGGCTCTAACTCTTCACTCGAGTATTGGATTTAGGCAAATTTTGTATCGATGGAAAGCTTATTCAATGCTCTACATGACAAAAAGTCGATATTAGTGAAATTCTACATTTTTCAAAGTATTTCACACTTGGGAAGACACCTTTCAAACTTTTGGCACCAGATTTTTGCTTCACTAAACACGCTCTAAGGCTCAGACTTAGAGAGAAGTTTACGGGGTGTTACATTATCTCCCCCTTGGAAACATTCATCCTCAAATGTCGATTGATAGGCTAAGAATACCGATCAACTAAACTTACTCAAGGAAAAAGAATATCACAAGATAGGACTACACAACTGGAACAACCGACCTACTGAGTTCTCATACTGGACATACATATTTAATACATGGAATACTCAACAGAAGCTACTCATAAGATAAATTCTCATAACACATATGCATGTCTGATGCATGGAATCATGACTAAACAGATCTCATGAATGCATGATTAAACACACTGACAAGCTGAACCCTTCTCACTAAATGTGCATATCTAATGCATGAATGTCTGATTGACTGAATCTTGAAAGCATGACTTATAATGCAATGACAACTGATGTTTACTTTGTAAAGAGAGTCTGAACATGCATCTAAATAAGTCTAAGGACATGTAAACATCATAATAGTATGGGGTATCTCCCCCTTCGAACTCTATGTCCCTCTGAATGCACTTCGCTGAAATACTGGGGCGGTGCACGGGGCACCTACAAACTGGGTCATGATTGACCTTCTGAGATCTGAAACTCATGCATGACTTATATCTACATATAAGCTCAAAATGGAATCAAAGGATCTAACAATGCATATCACAAATACGAAGGACTCATAACAAACCTAAGTCTATTTTAGGGAATCCTTCCCAATCAAGGAGAGCCTGAAGCGCATGAAGTGTACCCCTCTGAGCTAGCACTCTACATTCTCGCATTCAATGGCCAAGCTCACCACACACAAAGCACAATCACTACCAACTCTACACACACCTTGGTGGCTCTTGCCACACTTTTCATAAAGCGGATAGGTACGAACACCATTAGCACTTTTCTAGGCTTTGGAGCCTGGCGCTCCATCAGAACTAACAACCCCGAACATAGGTGTAGGTACACTAGATGAGGATGAAGCTGGGACAGGAAATCTCCAACTATGTTGGGAACGGCTTCCACCCTATGACCCTGCCTGAGAGAAACCACGACTACCTATCCTGGCCCTTTTGCTCATCTCTCTCTTTTCTTTATCTTACCTGTCTTAATCTACTGAGCGTGCATCATAAGTCTAGAAAGATCCATATCTATATGAAGCATAGAAACCCTACACTCTTTCAATACTAACCCAGATACACCAGTCACAAACTTACTCATACTCGCTCTAGGGTTAGCTATCAAGTCGGCAACATACTTATCTAATTGGTTGAACTTAAGAAAATACTCTTTCACTGTCATGGAACCTTGCCTTAGATTCATGAACTCCTATACCTTATCCTCTCTCATCTCTAGGGGGAAAAACTTATCTAGAAAGGCATCCTGATATTCTGGCTAAGTCACAGGAGCTGCATCCTCCCTTCTACCCTCCATCCAAATCACTACCTAATCCTGAGCAATATCCTTTAACCTATAGGATGCTAAATCAACAATCTCCTCCTAAAAAACATGCATAATCTGGGCAATCTACCCTACCTCCCCTAGATAAAGCTGGGGGTCCTCACCTACTACTGACCCAAAGAATTTTGGAAAGTTTATTTTTATGAAACTTCTGATCCTGGATACGGCTGAATCCCTATCTTGTTGAGGTGGGGCTACATCCTGGTGGTTGCCTAGAACATTAGTCACAGCTTAGGCTAGCGTATGAAAAGCTGGCCGAAACTTGATATATGACACACTCTCATTCTCAGGATCTACTGGATGAGGGGGATGGCCATCAACCCTACGAACATAATGTCTGCGAGGAAGCATACTCTATAGATGGAAGAAAGAAATGGATTAGACTAAGGATCAATTTGAGCTCATGCTCACTTGCACGACAAGAATGCTGAAAGTAGGGAAACTGCTCCTAAGAACGTCTTGTAGCCTCTTGTACATAAATATGGCATGCAACACATCCATGCATAAGACTCTACTAGATATGGCTTTTCAGACTCTCTAGGACACTTTTGAACCTTAGGCTATGATACCAAGTTTGTAACGATCCGAGACTACCCCCTAGTCATCACACGATACTCATGACCCCAAAGGACCACAAGATAACCCTTTCCTGATATCCGTACAATGAACACTGCATAATATCTAAAAATAAATATGGAAAAATAGGCAGAAACAAGCCATAAGGTTCAAAACATCTATAAATACTCAAAACTGAAAATTGAATACTAATACATCCATCTGAAAAGCCTCTAACTGTTTGAACTGTAGAGTTGATAGAACATATCCCCAACTAACTCCATCAATTGAAAATAAACAAAGTCTAATGCAATAATAATACAATGATCATCCTCGAATGAAGAGGACTCACTTCTATGCCTACTGCTGCTGACTAGGACTGAACTGCTGAGGGAACTCTGGATCACGTGCCTCTGGACCTATTGTGTCAAATAAAATACCATAGTGCAAATACTTCAGTACGAGAATGTACCAAGTATGAAGATGAGGTAAGGCTAAATGCAAGGGCTCATGCATGAATAGTTACATAACTGAATAATCATAAGGGTACCGAACGAGAACACATAAGAGAATGCATAAACCATAATCACAATCATCACAACCCTAGATACTGAAACTCGGATACTATTTTATTATCATCTGAACTCACTAATAACACTGAGATACTGAATCACTAAATTATATGATCCTGATAACTGATTAATTAAATATATTCACATAAATGACTAAATTCTGAGCTCACTGCTCTCATCTAACTGGATTATAGATCAACCTCTCTAACGGATGATTTCAGAATCTATTATCAATGATAAAAAATAATTATGTCCGAATCTGACAACTAGAATACTCAATAGTATTTGAGAATAAGATCAAGCCTATATATCGGGAGATCTTTGGATTTGATAACAAGAATATTCAACAGGATCTGAGACTAAGATCAAGCCTATCTATCGGGAGATCTCTGGATCTGATAACAAGAATACTCAACTAAATCTGAGACTGAGATCAAGCCTATCTATTGGGAGATCTCTGGATCTGATAACAAGAATACTCAACAGGATTTGAGATTGAGATCAAGCCTATCTGACGGATGATCTCTAGATATGATAACAAGAATACTTAATAGAATCTAGATATGATAACAAGAATACTCAATAAAATCTGAGACTGAGATCAAGCCTATCTGATGGAGATCTTTAAATCTGATAACAAATAACTATATATGAGACCAAGTCTATCTGACAGATAGTCATTATTCAATGGAACTATTTAAGTTTCTTACTGAGATAGACAACTATACCTCACAGTCCTGATTTCTGAAGATTGATACTAAAACTGCAACTGTAGGAAGTAGTTACTTAGCTGACATACCCTAACCTCCCATAAGTGGGGTACAACCTATAATCCTTGCTGGAAGGGTGCCAATACCGTGCCATGGGGAAAGATCTATCTGTTCAAGCCTCTCTAATGGATGACCCTCGCAGGAAGTTAGCCTAAGGCAATATAATAGTCAAACCTCTCTAACAGTAACAACCTCTACTGACGGGGACTCCTGCATCCTGTGCTGGCTACGCAGTTTTGGAGTTTAGGAATTTCTCCTAATGACTCTGCCTTTCTCTAACGGGGAGCTTCCATCTCTTTCCTCGCTCAGTGCTAGCTCTTACTCCCAACTAAAAGACTATGAACTGAATTCTCAACTAAACACAAATTGAACTAAATCTGATACTGATCATATTTCTCAAATGATTTGACTGAGTTAAGCTGAATTTACTTGGTTTCATAACTGATAGAATACTACTAAATCACGGTATCTAACTGACGATACAAAGTTTGAATAGATTACTCGGTCACTACTGAGGCTAGAACCGAACACTTAGATACTACAAGATCTGAGTTGAGTACAACATTAAGGCTAGATTACTAGAGATCTTGAGATTTTGAAGATTATTGAGATTTCTTAAGTTCTGTTTCTATCTTAGGATACAGATTTCTATAACTCACTGAGTTCTGAGAATTATGGCTCGACTGGGATTATCGTAAAAATTTACATGGGCTCTAGATAATAGCTAAATTGTCAGGTATAAATACCCTCAGGACTCGATAACATAAAAGTAAAACATAACCATTCTTGACTATCTTAACCACGGTCATTCATTCATTATCACAATCACTAAAGCATCTCTTCAAGCATTTAGGAGTCATAACATGTATTCACCATCGCAATCACTAACACATCACTTCAAGTATTTAGGAATCATAAGCATCTATTCACCACCACAATCAGTAGGAAATCACCCAAAGAATTTAGGAATTACAAATATCTATTCATCATCACAATCACTAAGGAGTCACTTCAAGCATTTAGGAATCATAGACGTATAATAGCGTAGGGGAAACATGTTACTAGATCATACTCTATTCAAAAAGGTCTTTCATCAAGTATTTCATATGTATATTAGTCTTGGAATGTATTGGATAGCACATGATTGGGGAAACTTCATACTATCATGTCACAACTTACTCGTCAAGCACTTGAAATGTATTAAAGGCTTAGCATACATCAAAGATCACGTAATTGGGGATTTTCATACTATCGTGTCTCAACTTGTTCACTAAGGCTTTTCAACAAACACTAGGCATGCATGGGTTTACTTCTAATTGAGGATTTCATGCTATGATATCACAATTCATTCACTAAGGCATTTCATCAAATACTAGGAATGCATGGACTTGCTCACAATTTGGGGTTTCCTAATCAACATGCTATAATAGCCCTAATTCTTCACATAAGCATTTTATCAAACATATGGGGATCATGCTTTGCTTATTCAACCATTTACATACTTAATTGGCATGAACACATCATATAACAAGTAACTTGAAGAGGATTTATTATGAACATCACATGAATTCCACATACTAGGATCAAATCTTGAAAACCTTGTAAACAAACATGAATCACAACTCAATAATATCTGGAACATCAATTTCATTTCACATAAATCATGAACAACTCATAAACATAAAATCTTTAAGATTTAGAAAAGGGTACTTAAGCTTCTTGGATGAAAGGGACCCAAGAATCAACATCTACATACCTTTGGGAAACTCTTTTCTTGAAAGTTCTTGGAGTGATTCTTGATTCTTGTTGATTTCTCTTGATCTCTATTGATTTTGCTTAAAGAAGAAATAAGGGTTTTGATTTTGTAAAACCCTAGTTTTGATGTTGAAGATGGAAAATGAGGCTGGGAGCCTTTTATCGGGTATATATAGGGGATAAAGAAGAGCTGGGAAAGACCAAAAAGCCCTTGGATCTAAATTGAAAAATCCCAATTTTACATGATGGCGCGACATGCCATAATCGCGCCAGCTCTCTAGAAATTAGACAATTGGGAAACTGCATGACATCGCGATGCGATGGAAATCGCGTTGCCACCTTGGTTGCGAATTGGCAGAACATTACATCACGGTGGAAATCATGGAGGCTCACTGGAATTTGACAATTGCCATTTTGGATGGCTCCTTAATGCACTAAAGTGCCAGGTGGCATAATGTCTCACTAAAATGGCACTAACTCTTCACCCAAGTATCAGATTTAGGCAAATTTGGTATTGATGGAAAGCTTATTCAATGATCTACATGAAAAAAAGTTGATAGTAGGGAAATTCTACACGATTTGAAGTGTTTCACACTTAGGAAGACACCTCTTAAACTTTTGGATCTGGATTTTTGCTTCACTGAGCACGCTTTAAGGGTTAGAATAGGAGAGAACTTTGCGGGGTGTTACAGCTGGATAACGCTATTCCAAATCCACTACTGCTAAAATTTTGGGTTTATACTTTTAACTTTAGATCACATACTATAAATGGGATTCTGAGAAGGAATTAGAAAGTACATCTGACTGTAGCTCAATGCACAATTTTTCATGAACATGAATGAAATCTTTAAAACTTAAGGACATAAATGTACTGATGGGATACTTTTTGAGCCAATATGCAATCCCATAACTTTCAGTGGGGACTGGTTGAGGAAACTCTGTCTGTAAAAAATTGAGCCTCACTATTCCTGTTGCCTCAAAACTAAGGTAGATTTGGCATAAATAGAGCAAGATGAGGATCTCCATAGATTTCTTAAATAACAATTGTACTTCACGATTTGAGACTTGAAATAAGGGAAATATTTTCTAAATTCCCTGTATCCTCTCGAAGAAAAGTACAAATATGTCCATACTATTCTACAAGACTCTACTAGACACGGCCTTATAGACACCCCAGGATACTTGAACTCTTGCTCTAATACAAAGTTTATAACGGCCCATACTACCCCTTAGTCTTCACATGATGCTTGGAACTATAAGTGATCTCAAGCTAACCCATGAACTGGCATAATATTAAGCAACTAAATTATAACATAATAAATAGTTGTTCTACTATACGGAAACATGATCATACTAAAAATCTAACAATGGATACAATACTGATAAAGCTTTACAATCTGATAAATCTGAAGAATAAAACTAGAATTACATGACTGACTCTGAATGACATCTATGAAGCCTTTATTTTACTGACTATAGATAGTTGGGACATGCCTCCAACTACCACTAGTCAATACACATGAGAGTAAATAAACTATACATGAACTAAAACTATCTAGAGTTCCCGAAGTAGGAGAACTTATCACCTACTGGCTGGAATCTACACTATCTAATTGTGATGTACGGGCTACAATTGGAACCTGCATTATGAAATAATGTAACCACACAAGCGTATATACGGATCAGTACTTCTGGAATGTACTGAGTATGCAAGGGTGAATGCAATAAGTAAAATTGATTTCATACGTAATCATAAAACATGCATAGTTAGTGTAAGTAGACTCACAAATAGGATGGAATAAACTGAAAACTAAAATATCTTAAAGCATGAGTGACAAACATTCTCTGATAAGATGATGAATCTCTACATTTAGCTTTTGTAAAACTTTACTTTAATGATATACGTATAACTGAAGCTGAAATATGATAAAACATAAATACTATATGAATACTGGGTCTAAAACTACATGATGGAGACTGACATAAATTAAGGATCTAAATATACAATCATACTGAGCACGAATGCATAAACATACTAACTTATATGATTAACTAAATATTGGGTAAGTAAGAATGAACTGTACTTAGTCTGAGTAACTAGACTAAAACTATAGAGTATTATGCATATGAGGAAAGAAATGACTGAGTAACATGATATAACGGAGCATGATTTTGTGAAAAAATGTATCATATGATAATGTAATACCAAGCATATAACATGATTCTGAAATAGTCTACAAACTGAGTTACTGAAATACTGATAATTGTATGCTATGGTCAAGCAAACTTGAAACTGAATTGTGTTATTGATCTAATTATTGAACTGAGACTGTGAGTGAGACTGTAACTAAGACTGTAACTGAGACTGTACTGGAACTGAATACTGAGCTCTGATAGCTGAGTAACTAATAGCAGTGATTTTTAATAACTAAGTTACTAATAATTGGGTGACTGTTTCTGATAGTCCTGATTCCATAGAACTAAACTGAGTTCTATAATGAGTCTAAAATTAAAACTAAAACTGTGGGGGGTATTATCTAACCGACATACCTCAATCTGATCTAAGGGTTTAACCTACAACCCCAGTTGGAAGGGTGTCAGTATTATGCCACGGGTAAAGACACTGAAGAGCCACTCTCATATAGCGAGTGTCCTAAATGAGAATGGTGGTACCCTCAAATAGCAGGTTAAAACACCTCATCAACTCTCAACTGGAAGTTTGATGTCTCAACCTATGCTGGCTATGTAGTTCTAGAGTGCAAGGACTGCTACTAAGGATCACACCCTCTACTGGAAGGTGAGCCCCCATCCTTGGTTTCACTCGGTGTTAAATCCTCTCCAACTGAATGATATTGATTACTATCCTTAGCTGAACTAGAGTGATACTGAGTTTCACTGAGTTCTATTAACAGACTGAGTACTACTATTTTGTGACATAACTGAGACTATTTTGTGAATACTATAGCTTTAGGTAAATAGCTAGATTGTTGGGTATTAGATACCCCCAGGACTCGATAGCATTAATTGTAAAATATGGCACAATCTTGAAAGCATAGCAATAGTCAATTGTTAATAATTTATTTGCTGAGATATTTCATCAAACACACGGAGAACAAGACTGTAACATGAGGATATTTCTAGACATGATGAGATAGCACAATCACATGACAAAAACATAAACTTAGGATTTATTCTTAAATTCTCATGGACATGATATGGAAACCACAATATTTAAAACATACTAAATCTTTAGGGACATATTAAGTAGTCATTGTTCAAAATCCATTCATCTAGGCATTTTATCAAATACTTACAATGCATGGTTTAGGCTAAGCATGTGAATAGTGTTAAAAGTTGTAGTAATAGCATGATTTAACTTCTAATATCACCAACTATGGTTTAAATTCAACAAACAACACCATTTAAACATGTAAGGTTTAATATCACCAACAATTTCATGGAATATGATAATGATTTGAAATTTATGTAAGTTCATGGAAAAATTCATAAAATATGTAATAAGGATACTTTCAATGAAAATAGTTTGTAAACATCATGTATTATCAAAATTCATAAAAGCTTCATGGAGATAAATCATTATAAACCTGTAATTTCATGATTTAAAACATAAAAGATGGAATTTTAGGATCCATGGGTGAAAGAGGACCCATGGATGAACTTCCACATACCTTAAAGCTTTAATCTTGGAAGAAAATTGACTTTTATTAAACTTTCTTTGATTGGGAGTGATAATTTCTTGGTTTTCTTGAACAAGAGCTTAAATCTTCTTCTTGGGAGATGATCTTGAGAGAAAACCCTAATTTATTATTCTTGAGAGTAGAGAGGATTAAGAGTTTTTAAAAATGATTTAATATGGTTATGTACATGATTTTGATGATCTAAGTCATGGAAGGTGAAGGAAAAGTCTAAAATACCCTTCCAAAACCGTTAGGGAATTGCTGAATTTTAAGGGTGACGACTTGGGCTGATAAGTCATCAAATAGTTGACAGCCTATCATCTTAGGTCGTCACTTGGGAGTTTAATTTGATGGGTTTCTGGTTTGGGCTGATGACTTGGCTGATAAGTCATCACATAGTTGATGGCTTATCAGCTCAGGTCGTCACTTAGTTGGCAGACTGACATGCTGAAGTAAAATGGGCATAACTTTTTACTTTGATATCGGATTAAAAAAAATGCATTGGAAATAAGATTCAATGACCTCTCATTTGATATAATGTAAAACACATAAATAATTATGTAAAAGGAGATATGGTGGATTAAAGTTGATCCAAGCTGAATCTTTCACTAAGACTTAATCAATAGAAGTGCTCGCAACTCATCCTAGAGTTAGGAGGATATTATGACCTTGATCAATACCCAAAGATATTCACACATACTATATTTGATTATCACACATGTATAAACATAGAATAATTAGGTTTAAGTCTGTACGCATAAGAATAATAATTTATATTCTTACTTGAAAAAATGGGGTGTTACATCTACGTGGCACAATAGGTTAAAGTCCCAATATGGGTTAAGTACAGTGATCACTTAAGTTAAGGTTCTATTCTGATGGCAAGGGTAGAACAGATCTCGTCAACATAGATAAGACATTTGACTCCATAATATCTCACATAGTTTATGTTGGTTAGAAGAACTCCCTAAATTAAGAATAAAAAGTAAAGATTTTAGAACCTAAGTGTTAAGGTGTAATACCCCTTACTTTTCCTAGCTAAATTTCACTTCTAGAAAATCAAAGTTTAGTTTAAAAAATGAATAACTTTTCATTACATATGAAGTTTTCTAAATTTCGACCCTCTATGGTGTATAAAATTGAATAAGCTTTCTATTGATATCAATTTCTCCCAAATTCGATACTTGGTTAAGAAGTTAGGGCCTTTTTAGCAAGGCAGTATACTAGTTGGGCGAGCACCATATTGTGGTGAAGGTACAAATGGAAATAGTCAATTCCAGTAGACCTCCGTGATTTGTCCATGTCGCGGAGAAGCTCAATTTCCTATTTGGCAATTTCCAATATGCCAACGTGATTGTTCTGCGTTGTATTGATGGCCTAAATGGCATTCCAAAGGCACATTATGATAGCTCTGCATCGCAGAGAACATCCAGTTCCCATTCGTAAAAAACCATTGAGCCACCATGATAGTGGCGCGTCGTGGTAGCATGTTAATTAAAAAAATGACTTATTCCAGTTCTGATTACAAGTCTAAAAGGGGTACTTTGGTCAATCCCCAAGGCCCCAATTCATCATAAATAAGGAATTAATCCTATTCAAAGAACTTTATTCTTATTTTCTTCCATTCTCTTTTAAAGCAAAACCCTAGAACTCAAAAGCTTCTTCTCCAAAAAATCAAATTCCTTCATTGTTTCTCTAAGAAAGCTCAAAATTGAGGATTCCCAAGACAAGATAATAAAGAACTCATCTTCAATAACTCAAATAGGAATCCAAAATTCAAGATTCTTCATCTAATCATCTACCAAGGTATATGGGGTTTATGAACAAAGATCCTCTTCCATCCTTGTGCCTAAAACTGAGTTTTAATTACAAATTTATATGATTTTGAATGAATATCCATGAGATTTGAAGTTGGATTCTATAACGTCCTGAGTTTGTACCCCGGATGCTACACGGTGCTTACGACCCTAAATGACCACAAGCTAACCCATTACTGATATTTGCTGTGAGCACTGTATAATAATACTAAAAGTAATGAAGAAATTAGGATGAATTGCCATAAAGTTCAAAATTTGAAATATTGATAAGATATAATATCTAATAAAAACATTTGTAAAACTAAAATATTGTCTGAACTAGTCTAGTCTGAAAATCCTCTGCTGAACTCTGTGAAAGCGGAGTTGATTGGACAAGTCCCCAACTAAGTCCGACAACTAAAATATTGATATACTAAAATACTAAAATAAAAGCATATCCTCGATAGATAAGGACTTAATACTGAATATACTCCTTCTATCTGAATCTGTCTATGCATGGTCAGGAACCAGAGCGTTCGAACCTATGATATAAGACATCATAGCATAAAGAAAGAGTTTGCGTCAGTATGTGAAATGTACTAGTATGATAGATGAGGTAAGGCTGAATGCAAGTGTCCGTATGCATGAATAATAACTGACTAATAATATAGAGTAACTAAATATGAGAGTACATGGATAACTAAAACAGCTGTAAATACTTAGTATGCAATATTATACGTATACGTGTATATTGTATCTGAGCTTTTACTGAAGCTGAGTACTGAGTTTTGATAACTGAGTAACTGATATCTAAGATTACTGATAAATAAATTACATATAGCTAAGTGACTGTATCTGACAATTCTGATTTTGTAGAACTAACCAGAGTTCTATACTAAGTCTGAAACTGAAACTGTGGGAGGTAATCATCTAACCGACATACCCCAAATAAGATAACTGGTGTCCAACCTATAACCCCAGTTGAAAGGGTGTAAGTACTATGCCACGAGTAAAGAAAAGTTGTAGAGTTACCCTTATCTAGTAGGTACTCTAATGAGAATGGTGGAACCCTTAACTGGTAGGTTAAAACAACTCATCAACCCTCAACTGACAGGTTGATGTCTCAACCTACACTGGCTATGTAATTCTAGAATGCAAGGAGTTCTTCTAAAGATCAAAACCTTTATTTGAAGGTGAGTCCTCATCCTTGGGTTCACTCGGTGCTAAATCCTACTCCTATCTGAAGGACACTGATTATTATACTGGACTGATACTGAGATTTACTGAGTTCTGTAACTGACTAAGTACTACTGATTATGACACTACTAAGACTATTCTGTAACTACTATAGCTCTAGGTAAACTGCTAGATTTTTGGGTATGGAATACCCCAGGACTTGATAGCATGAAAAGTAAACATAACATGATCTTGAAAAATATATCAATGTTCACTTGTCCATAATTCATTCATAGAGACATTTTATCAAACATTTGTAGGGCATTAACTTCTACATATGTTACCATGTCAAGATTTCACTATTTAATTCACAAGGATATTTTATCAAACACTTAGGGAGCACAACTTAATGCATATAATCATGGACAACATTTAAACATTGTACCTACAACACCCAAACTTGCTAATTCAAGGGTTATAACATGGGAATTACATAATTAAATATACATGCAATTTCAATTTCATGGAACTTACAATTAATCATGGATTGAAACTCAATTAATGTCATAAACATAAACACAATCCAATTTTAAGCATGGAAATTATAAATCTATAAACTTGTATGTTTAAATAGGGTTCTTGGACTCCATGGGTGAAAGAAACCCATGAATGAACACTTAACATACCTGAGAATATTAATTCTTGAAGTTTCTTGAAGGAATTCCTGAGTTTGTTCTTCATTTCTTAAAGCTAGGGTTTTTCCCTTTGAAAGATAATGTTTTAATCTTAAGAGAAAGTGAGGAAAGAACGATATAACCAGGTTAATTAGGGGTAAATTATGTGTTATAGGCTGATTTGGGTCATGGAAAAATACCCAATTACCCCTGGAAAAGATTTAAAAATTGTCACAGGATTCTCGATTTTGGGCCTTACCACGACGCGGTGGCATCATGATTAGCCATTGGAATGTGGCTTACACCGTATAAAAATGGACGAACATGCAATGGACCCTTGGAGCGACATGGCACCATCGCGGAGCCTCACTAGAATTCAACAATTATGAATTGGAGCATTATCACGGCATGCCATTATCATGGAGATTCACTGGAAAATGATGACTACCATTTGGCTGGTCTCCGCGATGCATTGATGTGATAGGTGGCATACTATTTTACTAAATATGCTATAATTTCTCATCCGGTTATCGGATTCGAGCAAATTTTATATTGTTGGAAAACTGACTGAATTTCCTACGTAATGGTAAGCTCTAAACTGAAAAATACTAAGTGTTTTAAAAATTTTATATATGAATACTCATGTACTGAGAGTTAAATTAAGCTAGGGAAATATGGGGTATTACAATATCTCCCCCTAGGAACATTCGTTATCTAATGACACTGAATAAGTTGAGAAGTACTGATAGACTGAGTTTACACACTGAACATGCACAACCGAAATATGGAATACATGACTGAAACTACTAATAAGCTGAGTTTTCATCCTGGACATACATATCTGATGTATGAGTACATGGCTAAACTGATTCATGAATGCATGACTGTCATGAAAAGGATATACAATGGTAACTGATATAAAGTTTGTAACTGTAACTGAATCATAGAACTGAGTAGATCTAAGGAAACTTTTACCTCAATATGAGAATACTGATGAACCTGAGATCATTTACTGAACATACATGAACGGGAACATAAGAACATAACTGAGTCTGAAACATACTACATGAACTGAATATCATAAACTGAACTGATTCCTTGAATGCATGTCATACAACTGAGATTTGGAATGAGAGAGTCAACCTATAGGTACTCATTACTCCAAATTGGATCTTGTTATGTAAAGAGAAACTAGAAGGTTTAGGACATGAAAGCTCAGGGGTTATAGTGCATCTCCCCCTTGGGACCCTATATCCTCCGTAGAATGCTGACTTGGGTAAGAAACTAAGAAAAAGCTAAGATAATGCACGGGGTACCTACGAACCAAATCGTGACTGAATATCTGCAATCTGAAACTGAGGCATGATACATGAACTGAGCTAAACTTACAAATACCAGAATGCTCCATCTTTGAATGGTCAAAATCATGAGACTTCGGATAGGATGATTGGGTGGAAAGATGGGGAACCATATGAAATTCTCCTCCTGACTGCTAAACGGAGTTACTAAATTAACGAACTAACTCATACTAAAAACTTATACTAAACTGGAGAATTTCTTGACACTCATTCTATACAATTCTACTAATTTTAGGGAGCAAGGAAATCTTGGTATGATCTGGATAAGACATCTGAATAAGAAATCACAACATGGATAAAATTTTGTAACATGGAGCAAGGCCAAAGAAATATCATCTAAGTTAGAGTTACTAAAACTTATGAACTGCAACTACTAACTTGAAATCTTAGCCTCGCATTTCACTTGAAGCTACTGAAAATGTTCACATGGGCACTGGCAGCTCTACCTACTAAGGTCTAAGCTGGACTGAATTCTTCTACTATGTTCAAGCCTACTCAAATCAACGAAATACACACATAACACTGTAGTAGTAGCCCAAGTCATGAATCCAATGCGCTCTGCATTGCATAAATTCTCATCTATTGAATAAATTCTGATTTTCCCTTCAACAACTAAACACAACTTCCTACTAGCCATTCATTATGTGAAATATACTTATCCACTTGCACACCAACATAACCTTCAAGCCTATCTCCATAACTACATCCTCGTGTAAGACAAGCATGCAATAATATTTCATTAACATGAAACATTTACTCTCTCCCATCTAAGCAATTGTCCATCACTATACTATTTCATAAGAAGAGTTCACCGAAAGGTCAAAACATGAGGTCCTGAAGCATGCACTTAACTGAGACCTGAGGAATAGAATATCAACATCATGGGTTTATCAAGAAATCTAAATTTAGGATATACATATCATAATATAAGTTTAGCAGATCATTAAGAGTGTAGCATGAGTCATGGGAACTGAGCATACTATAAAGCATGAGTACATGAGTCATGAGCTACATGACCTGAGTTTGGAGTTTTTTGTATTCATGGAATATGATTCGTAACACTAAGTGAACTGGAACTCCTTATACTAGGAACTATAAACATATATTATTTTTGATAATGTGCACGAATATGATCTATGATCCTGTAGCTAACATGTAGGGCACAAGTAGATATTGTTATAACTAAAGTACAAAACTTTGTAAGGAGGTAAATACGGGTTGGGCATCATCCTGTCCCATCGCTTTCTACACATACTAACATTATTACTAGGATCTGAGAGCCTAACTTAGTTACTTGTTCTATTATCTCCCCCTTAGCTGAAAACCGCCATTCTAGGCTTGGGAACTACTCAATAAACACCACTAAACTGAACTACCGCCACTATACTTTGAGATTCTGGGGAATCATAATACACATAAACTTGTGAACTTATCTTGAAAAACTACACCTAATAATATAAAACTTGCTGCTAACTCTAGATCATGGGTAGGGTAATTCTTCTCATGGGGCTTAAGTTGTCTAGAGCATAGGCTATGACCCTACCTCTCTGCATGAGGACAAAACCCAAACCTACTCTAGATACATCGTAGTACACAACAAACCTATCTAAACCATCTGGTAGAGTCAAAACTAGGGCTGTAGTGAATCGAGTCTTCAACTCTTGAAAACTCTTCTCATAGGAATCTGACCATTTAAACTTGACTTTCTTTTGAGTCAATCTGGACATAGAGGATGCAATATATGAAATCCCTTTGACAAACCGATGGTAATAGCTAGCTAAACCTAAGAAACTCCTGATATATGATAGAGAAATGGGTCTAGGCTAGTTTCTCACCGCTTTAGTCTTTTAAGGATCAACTCTAATGCCATCACCAAAAATAATATGACCAAGGAATGCTACTGACCTTAGCCAAAATTTGCATTTATTGAATTTGACAAACAACTGATGAGCTCTGAGATTTTAAAGTATGATTGTGAGGTGATCTACGTGATCATTCTCGCTTTGTGAATAGACAAGAATGTCATCAAGGAAGACTATAATGAACATGTCTAAGTACTTCTTGATCACTCAATTCATCAAGTCCATGAAGGTTGTTGTGTCATTAGTGAGACCAAAGGACATAACTAGAAACTCAAAATGACCATATTAGGTTCAGAAAACTATTTTTGGAATGTCACATTCTTTGACTCTGAGCTGATGATAGCCTGATCTGAGGTCTATCTTAGAAAAGAAATTAGCACCTTAAAGTTTGTCAAATAAGTCATCGATTCTAGGAAGTGGGTATTTGTTCTTGGCTTTGACCTTGTTCAACTAACGGTCGTTTATACACATTCTGAGAGAACCATCTTTCTTACACACAAATAAGACTGGCATGCCCCATGAGGAAATACTGGGTCTGATGAACCCCTTATCCAAAACGTCCTTTAAATATTCTTTTAACTCTCTGAGTTTAGCTGGTGTCATTCTGCATGGCGGAATAGATATAGGCTGAGTATCTAGAAAAAGGTCTATTCCAAAGTTAATTTCCCTTTTGGGAGGAACTCCATGAAGATTTTCGAGAAACACGTCTGAGAATTCATTTACTACTGAAATAGACTCAAGGCTTGAAGTCTCTGAACTAGAGTCTTTTATTTGCACAAGATGATAGACACATCCCTTGGATATCATTTTTCTCTCTCTAAGGTATAAAATTAACTGACCCTTAAGCGCTGGATTACTACTCCTCCATTCAAGGACTGGTTCATTTAAAATTGAAAATAAACTATTCTATTTCTGCAATCAACTGAGGCATAGCATGAATGGAGCCAATCCATGATGAGAATGACATTGAAATCAGTTATCTCTAACTCTACTAAGTCTGCTGAAGTTACTTTATGAGATATCATAACTGGACAGTTCCTGTATACCCGTCGTGATATGATAAACTAACTTACTAGGGTAGAGACTGAGAAAGGTCCGGTTAAGATTTCTGGTCTGACTCTAAAATTGACTGCTATGTAAAAATTTACAAAAGATAATGAAGCCCCTAGATATAATAAGGCACAAACATATAAATGGAAGATCTATAATGTACCAGTGACCATATTAGGAGAACTTTCCTGATCTTGTTTGGACTGAAGTGCATAAAGCCTATTTGGGCACTGCCCACTGGTGGCATTAGAAGTGGCACCCTGCTGAATTGGGAGATCGGACTTAGCTAAAAGACTATTGTACTGACCCTGTGAACCTGGCCGAGGATAATCTCTGAATCTTTAGCCTGACTTGCCATACCCAAAACAAATATTACTGTCAGCCCTGTAGATACCCTGATGTTTTTGCCATATTTCTGGTAAAGAGGATTTTTCCAAGCACTATTAACACTACCCTGAGATTTAGAGACTGGAGCACTGGCTGAGGATGGAGCTGGAATCAAAGATTTTGGATGAAACTGAGAATGGTTACCACCTTCTGACTTAGGCTTAGTGAAATTGAAGCTACCTATTTTAGCTCTCTTGTTCTCCCTCTCACTCTCTTTATTCTTAGCCTATTCTATCTGCTGAGCAAGGACCATGAGCCTGGATATCTCCATCTACTTAATTAACATCACAGTTCTATAATTCTTAACCACACTCTCTGATACCCCAGACATGAACTTGCTTATTATGGACTTACTATCTGCTAAAACATGGGGAGCATACCCGGATAACTAAGTAAACTTGGGGGAATACTCTTTCACGCTCAGGTTACCTTTCTTGAGATTGATGAACTCTTACACCTTGTATTCTATCAACTCTAAGGGAAAAAATCTATCTAGAAAATGCAGTTGCAAATTCTTCCTACTCTATAGGCTCTGCATCTGTACCCCTGTCTACCTGTCATTGCTTAAAACACATATGAGCTATATCTTGTATCTAAAAGAAAGCTAACTCAGCCCTCTTATTAAAAGTCACTCCCATAATATCTGTGACTTTCTGAACCTGATCGAGGAACTTCTGTGGATCCTCTTCCGACTTAAATCATTAGAATAGGGGAGGATTCATTCGATTAAAGTCCCAGATCTTAGCTATAGTAGAATTGGCCACTGGGTTGGCCTAAACAGTAGCTAGTTGTTCATTTTGAGCTACTATTGAATTAGCTAGAGTAGTGAATGCAGCTCTGAATTCTACATGGGAGACATGCTCTACTAGGTGATCTGCCTGAACGAACTGAGGTGCTGACTAATTTCCTATTCTTTCTCTGTTATTCTTTTTGGGAGGCATGTTCTATAAATAAAAGAAAGAAAATAATTTAACTGTGAGTTTAACTTGAGCTCATGCTCACTCGTACGACATAAATACTGAAAGAAAGGAAACTTTTCCTAAAAATGTCTCATAGCCTCTTGTCCATAAGTGTGGTGCTACACACACATGGAGAAGACTCAACTAGAAGCGGATTTTAGACTCTCTAGGACTCTGTTGAACCTTAGGCTCTGATACCAAGTTTGTAATGTCTCGAGTATGAACCTCGAATGCTACACGATGCTTACGACCTTGAAGGACCACAAGCTAACCCATGACTGATATCTTCTTTGAGGACTAAATAATAATACTGAAATTAATGCAAAAATTAGGCTGAATTGCCATAAGGTTCAATATCTAAAATATTGATAAATATAACATCTGATAAACACATCTGCAAAATCAAAATATTGTCTAAACTAGTCTAATTTGAAAAGCCTCTAATTGAACTATCTAAAAATGGAGTTGATGGGATAAGCCCCCAACTAACTCCGACTACTGAAATACTGATAAACTAAAATATTGAAATAAAATAATATCCTTGATAGATGAGGACTCACTACTGAATCTACTGTTGCTATCAGAATTTGTCTATGCACGATTAAGAATATGAGCATCCGAACTTATGATATGAGACATCATAGCGCAAAGAAAGAGTATGCATTAGTACATGGAATGTACTGGTATGCTAGATGTGGTAAGGCTGAATGCAAGGGTTCATATGCATGAACAATAACTAACTGAATAATATAGAGTAACTGAATATGAGAGTACATGGATAACTAAAACTGCTGTAATTACAGAGTATACAATACTGTGCATATACGTGTATACTGTATCTGAGCTTTTACTGAAGCTGAGTACTTAGTTCTAATAACTGAGTAACTGATATCTGAGATTACAGTACTGTGCATATACGTGTATACTGTAACTGATAATCAGGATTCTGTAGAACTAAACTAAGTTTTATATTGAGACTGAAACTGAAACTGTGGGATCTAATTATCTAACTGACATGCCCCAAATAAAATAATTGGGGTCCAACCTGTAACCCTAGTTGGAAAGATATCAGTACCGTGGAGTGGTTAAAGATAAGTGGAAGAGTTACCTTCATCTGAAGGTACACTAAAGAATGGTGGAACCCTCAACTAGTAGCCTTAAACACCTTATTAACCCTCAACTGGAAGGTTGATAACTAAACCTATGTTGGCTATGTAGATCTGGAATGGAAGGACTACTTCTAAGTATCACACCCTCTACTAGCAGGTGAGCCCCCATCCTTGGGTTCACTCGATGTTGAATCCTACTCACATCTGAAGGACACAATTTTTTTATTGGACATAACTGGATTGATACTTTCACTGAGTTCTGTAACTAACTGAGTACTACTAATCGTGACACTACTGAGGCTATTCTGTAACTACTGTAGCTTTAGGTAAACAACTAGATTTTTGGGTATGAAATACCCCCAAGACTCGATAGCATGAAAAGTAAAGCATAATATGATTTTGAAAAACATAACAATGTTCACTTGTCCATAATTCATTCATAGAGACATTTTATTAAAACTTGTAGGTCATAAACTTGTACATATGTTAGCATGTCATGATTTCACCATTTAATTCACATGGACATTTTATCAAATACTTGGGGAGCACAACTTAATGCATGTAATCATGGACAACATTTAAACATTGTAACTGTAACACCCAAACTTGCTAATTCAAGGGTTATTACATGGGAATTACACAATGCAATATATATGCTATTTCAATTTCATGGAACTTACAATTAATCATGGATTGAAACTCAATTAATGTCATAAACATGAATACAATCTAATTTCAAGCATGGAAATTATAAATCTATAAACTTGTATGTTTAAATAGGGTTCTTGGACTCCATGGGTGAAAGGAACCCATGAATGAACACCTAACATACCTGAGAATATTTATTCCTGAAGTTTTCTGGAGGAATTCTTGAGTTTGTTCTTAATTTCTTAACGCTATGATTTTGACGACCTTTCAGAGAGAATATTTTAATCTTGAAAAAAAGTGAGGAAATAATGATATAACTAGCTTAATTAGGGATAAGTTATGTGTTAAAGGATGATTTAGGTCATGGAAAAATACCCAATTACCCCTGGAAAAGATTTTAAAATCATCACTGGATGCTCAATTATGGGCCTCACCACTACGTGATGGCATCGCGGTGACCCACTGCAATGTGGCTGACAATATGGAAAAATAGATGAATGTTAAATGGACCCTAGGAGCGATGCGACACCATCACAGAGCCTCACTAGAATTTGACAATTATAAACTGGAGCAATGGTGTGGCACGCCATTATTGTGGAGCTTCAATGGAAACTAATGACTGCCATTTGGCTGGTCTCTGCAATGCGCTGATGTGCTAGGTGGCACACTGTTTTAAAAAATATACTATAACTTTAAATCCGATTATTGAATTTGGGCGAATTTTATATCGTTGGAAAGCTAACTGAATTTCCTACGTAATGGTAAGCGCTAAACTGAAAAACACTTAGTGTTTTAAAACTTTTATATATGAATACTCATTATGAGTTTCAAGATTATGAGTTTTTGAGAGATTTTGAAGATGAATTGCATGTTTATTTACATATTTTCATGCCTATTGCAGTAGTTTCCAGATTTTGAGATGAATTATAATTGTTTTAAGTATCAAGCATGATTATTGTGATGTTTTAACATGTATTTGATGCATACGTTATCAAACCTAAGTTTATATGTTGATATTGCAAGAAAGATGATTCTTTAAGCATTTGATAATTAGATTATTTATAGATTCTCAATAAAGTTTTGAATTTTTGATCCTCAGATAAGTTTTGGAATTCACTTTACAGATTTGTTATAGATTATAGAAATTAGAACAACTTTATTACAGATTTAATCAGATAAATGCATAATTGGTTTCAGAATAAACCCTTGTGCTATAGATTATAATTACTTATGCCTAAGATTGTAAAAGAAAGTAAACCACATGCTCTATTGTCCACCATTGACTTGTCCCTCAATAGCCCTTTTTCAAGGATTCTAAGGGTTCCCAAAGGTTCACCCTCATCCCTCATTCAAGTATGATGAAGGCTGTTTTAAGAGTTTGGGATTTTCAATAACCTCTCTACTTCTTCGGAGGTAGCTGTATGGACTGCGTTCATTTTACGCTCCCCAGGCCTCACTTTATGGGAATACATTGTTTTTTTTTTTATTATTATCGTTGTTTTAAAACCCAAGTAATGGTGGAATCCATAATCAACAACTAAAAATCATATAAACCCATCAACACCCACACACCAATAGCACTTTAGTTCAACATAATCCAAAGACTAGATAAATTAGCTACTCATGAAATAGAAGAGAAGAAATATGCAAAAGAATTCATTCATGGCATCCATATCAATGTTAATTGAAGATATACTTCAATTCACATTTCAAGTTCACCAATTATCTCTTGAAATTTTGAATATAATAAGGGAAGATGTGTTTTCCCCCAAAATCTAGGGTTTTACAAGTTTTTCAAAATTTTCCTCTCTCTATTTTTCTTGATGTCTGAAAAAAATGATTTGAGTCTTATATAGGAATTTGTATTAGCTATACAATTTTAACAAAGTTCGGTTGCTCATTAATCCCTCTAGGCCATGATTGTAGAGACTTCGCTATGATCGTGGCAAACACCACTATATCTGTGCGATTATAATCATTTCTACAATCGCGGTAGCATTTCTACAATCGTGGTAAGATCTCATGTGATTGCAGTAAGTTGACCTGCTTGACTAGCCACGATCATGGTCCTCACACCGTGATCGCAGTAACTGAGGCTACGTCTGTTACTGGTCTTACAACTGCACTTTCTTTCTCTTTTTGAGCTCTTTTAGCTCCAATCCATATATTTCCCTCTCATCACCTTTGTGCTTCCAAAATGTGGATGTTAGTGCATTCAATCACTATTATTTCTTACTTATTCATATAAAATATAGTAATGTGCATGAATGCAGAGTACGATTGAATGGTAAAATCACAACTCATCAACACCCCTAACTTAAAACCTTTGCTTGTCCTAAAGATACACTACCTCTTCTCATGATACAATGCTTATTTAAGACAAAAATAGATGACCCAATAATCATAATGAGATTATGTATAGTTATTACCTCAAGTAGCTCTTCAAACATGGACAAAGCATTTCTCCCGACACCTCTCAACATAAAACACAATAAGAAAAGATGTAAAAGACTTAAAAGAGACAATCAAACAATCATTGCTACTCTAGGAGTGACTTAATTTTTTGAACTCAACCACACTATACTTCTTTTGCATCTTTTCTCAAAAGATGACAAAATCACCTACCTCAACTCCTTCACATGCCTCCTCACCAGAACGAAAATTTCACACACCAATCTATCAAATATGCAATAAGGAATTTTAAGTGAAAAACTCTCTCCCATTTAAGAATCCTCAATGCTAACAACTGTTATACCATAGGCATGCCTCAATTTTCAATCACCACTATAATGAAAATAAACAGATAGAGATCTCGAAGTTCTTTCTAGGCTTGTAACATAGGTTTGAGATATGGTAGGATATCATTTTGGGACAACATGGCTACACCCTTCCTTGAACTTCTACATCACACTATTTATTCCAGTTCTGACTATGGGCCACTTCTCTTTGTTTTTTATTTTTACAAATGCCTACTTTTATTTCCTTGTTTCACCTATTTTCTTCCATTTCATTTTCTTGCAAATTTCATGCAATTCCTTACTTTGTTGGGTTCTTTCTTTTTCTTATTGATTTGCTTCAATGCTTAAGCATGTAGTCATTCACTAACACTTTGTGGACCAAAGTTTCTTCCTTCAATCTTCACCAACCCTAAATTAGGCTTTTAGCCTCAAATTGTATTGCTAAGTTCAAGAAGAGTATGGTTCAAAAAAGAGATAAAAGTTGAAAGGCTCACATCTTGTAATGTGTTTTCCAAAGAAAGGTACAAAGGCTCAAAATGGGTGGCTAGGGATAACATTTATGAATGGGTAGGATTTTTGTGCTAAAGTGGGCTTATAATTCCGCAAATATGTACTAAGATCACTTCTACAACCAAATACAATCAAAATTAACTTTGAAAGACTAATAGGGCAAGTTCTAGATGACACAAGTATGCTTGGGATTTAGACAAATAAACTCACTGCACATGGTATGTGAACTTGCCAAGGAGGCTCGATTGCCTCTCACATTAGGGACAAAAATAAAGTGTCTATCAATATTCATAGGTCAAAAATTTGTGGAGTCACAAAAAGAGAAGAAGTTTTGTTATAAAGTTGCTCACCTCCATGCCCTTGATTTGTGAAATTTTTTTGAATAAAGGTTTTTTTTTGTTTTACGTTTGCACCAAGCACAATTTGCTAATTTATGGAAACAACCAAAGCCTTAGTATCATATTTGGATTTTATAAGGCCAACTATATGGCTATTCAGACTTTGCTATAGGAATATAATGCAATCCCAGTTTTCCAATGCCAAAGGTACTCAGACTTCTCTTACATTTATAACCTTGATGCCACAGGTACTCAGACATCCCCTGCATCCTCGGCTCAAAGCCTAATAGTAATTATTTTACCCTTAAGAGTGTTATCATTCAGTCTATCATAAGGGAAAGATTTTCTAAAAATCAGAAAACCAAGTTACCCTTCGTACACCCCCAACTTAGGGACTTGAAGTGTCATCACTGAAGATAAATTATGATGTACAAAGGGTAGAAGGGACTCCCTTATGTACCAATGGTACTTTCCCTCTTATGAAATAATTGTGGTAGGGGATCCGTGATCGTGGTCACGTGATTGCGATAGGGGATCCATAATCATGATTTTGGTAACCGAGGCTGAAATCCCATGTTTTTGCTCTCTTTTGAATTCCTACTCACCTACTATCTACCAACTCTATTTTCCTTTTATTTTTCTGGATGTTTATTTGAGTTAAAGAAACCTACAAAACATTGAAATAAAAGGGAATTGGAGAAAAATGGGTTGCCTTCCATCAAGCGCCTAATTTAACATCGCGGAATGACACTTCTTATTAATCACGTGGCATCTTTGAAATGAAAAACTTTTACTTTTGCAACCACAGGACCTTTTACATTGTAGTGTTTCACCCTTTGACCCTTCACCATAAATTTCTTTCTTTAATGATCTTTAAATTCAATGGCACTGCTAGGGTAGATGTTAAAGATCATAAATGGTCTCGACCATTTAGAACAAAGCTTCCTTGCAAGAAGCTTAAAATAAGAGTTATAAAAAAGTACACTTTCTTCGACATGGAATTCCCGTCTTAATATTTTATCATCATTCCATTTCTTCATTTTCTCCATATACAATGCGTAGCTCTCATAAGCCTTGAGTCAAAAATCTCCTAATTCATGGAGTTTTGAAACTCTCGCCTGGGAGGCTTTTCCCCAATATATTTTCAATCCCATTAAAGCCTACAAGGCTTTATGCTTAAGCTTAATTGGAAAATGGCACACTTTCCCAAACACCAATCTGTAAGGTGACATGTCAATTGAGGTTTTTTAGGCCGTTCTTTAAGCCAAAAGTTCCTCGTCAAGCTGCTGATCCCAATTGGTTCGGCCTATATTCACTGTTTTATCGAGTATTTCTTTGATTTATTGGTTTGAAACTTCAACTTAGCCACTAATTTTGGGTGATATAGGATAGCTACTTTATGTTTAACTCCATACTTGTCAAGAAGGGCCCCAAATGCCCGATTGCAGAAGTTTGAGCCTTCATCACTACTAATGACATGCAGTGTTTTGAACCTTTAGAAGATGTTCTTTTTCAGATAGGAGGTCACACTTTTTCTCTTATTGTTAGGGAGTGACACAGCTTTCACCCATTTAGAAACATAGTCAACCACTATGAATATGTACTTGTTTCTACATGAAATCACAAATAGACCCATAAAGTCAATTCCCCAAACATCAACAAGTTCCAATTCGAGGTTCAATTTGAGGGGAATTTTATGTCTTCTTGAGATACTGGAATACCTCGTACGTTTCTAGTTCAGCTCAACCCTTAGTACTTACTTAAGACACTTAAAACTTGAAAATAAAACTAAGTATTGGGGACTTAGTCTTATTTTTTACCTCTTAACTTCAAGGATTATTAAGTTGACCTTCCAAGCTCTGAGATAATGGTATTTGAGTTAAATCATAGTTCGAGGTGTAAGGATCATGTCTCAAGGAAGTTTCAGAATTTTCAGATAAGGTTTGAGCTGTGTTTGGATTGCAATTCCAGTAGCTCAATATGATTTGCCTGCATCACGCTAGTAATAGTGGTGGGACGATTACTGCATTGTGCCAAGCCCATAAATTGCAGTTCAATTGCAACTTTAAACCCCCAGAAGGGCATTTAGGTTATTTTCCCTACCCCAAGTCATAAAAACAAATGATTAGACATTATTCTAAGTAAATTACACTAATCATTCATCAAATTTTTCTCCAAGAAAATCTAATTTAACTACAAGAAATCCAAAGCTTCATCACACACTCTTCAAGATAATCAAGAATCTATGCTTTTGGGTTTATTTACTTTAAGAAGAAGCCTTCAATAACATCAATAGGAATCAAGAGTCAAGTTTCATCATCAAATTAATTAAATAAGGTATGTGAGGTTATGAATAAGGATGCTCTTTCATCCTTGTGCCCAAAAATTGCTTTTAACTTTATTTCATGATTTGTGAATTAGGGTTCATACCAAAACTATTTCATTTTGAATTTATGAGCTTACAAGTGGTTTAAGTATTGGAGTGCATGTTTACCTCATCTATTAATGCTTTGATTTGAAGATTTATGTCATGTATTGCACTTTCTTATCATGAATTCAGATTGTTAAATGATTTCAAGATGGTTATTGAGAACGAAGTTTTATTATGTAATTCTTAAAATTTAAGTACATATGCTTTAAACCTAAGAATGAGTTTTAAGTTTTAAAGAAGACTATGATCTAAAGCCTCTTTTATAAGTTGTTTACCAAGATTTAAGAAAGAATTAATTTTTGATCCTAAACTAAGATAAGGAATCCACATTGTTCATATAGTTTATGATTTAAAGCAAAGAGAAGCATAAATGGTTTTCCTTACAAACCCGTGTGCTATTTTAAGGTGCATTTCCTAAAGTCTGAGCGATAGGTATGGGAGTAGTGTTTAGCACTGAGTTAAGTATGATACCAAAGGTCTCATGCCTATAACTATGTGCCACTATAGGTTTAAGTGCCCATAGTGTGCTAAGTCAGTGATTACTTAAGATAAAGTTCTATTCTAATGGCAAAGGTAGAACAGCTCTCCCCAACATCGGTAAGACATTGAACTCTATGACGACTCACAAGGTTTATGTCAGTTAGCAGAAATTCCCAACATAAAGAGTAAAAGTATAACTTTTAGAACCAAGTGTTATGGCTCACAAAGATTATCTATGTTTTACATACTCATGTTTTATTATTTCGCAGTGCACATTTTATTCGAGCCAAGGTGAGTCATTTACCCTTAGCATGCATCCTTTGAAAGTTTTGTATGAATATTGAACTTTTGTTTTACTTATGCATTTACCCCCGTATGCTCATCACATTCCAAAAGTACTGATTCATATATATGTATATGTGCTACATTGTTTAATAATGTAGGTTCAGCTGCTCAGTTCCAGCAGCATGATTGACCGCGAGCATCTCTATCTACATCCCAATAGTTGGTGAGTCCATATTGTTTGAGGACCCAATTATTTATATTTTCTTCTTATTACAGTATTTGATTAGTTGCTTTTAGTTTAGTTTGAGTTAGCTGGGGGTCTGTCCGAGTAGCTTTCTAGCTAGTAGAAGTAGAGGCTTGTCCAACTGTCAGTTACATTTAAGATTTTAAGTGTTGATTCTCTAGAATTTTAAGTTAAATACTTTAAAAACATTATTCTTAGTTAAATTTAGTTCAGTTCAGATAGTACTCAGTATTTCAGTGTTATCACATGCCTAGTTTATCCTAGTTTTGTGTTTCAGAACTTGTAGAAGGCTTACATGGTAAGCTTGGGAATACTCGTAGTCCCAAGCACCGTGTGACGTCGCAAGACACATTTTTGGGGTGTTACAGATACCACCTTGCATTTGGCATTGGTGACAAGACTTTACCAACTCAATGGAATCCCTATGCATGGAGGGCCAATAATGCCCCTATTAAAAGATTTTAGCGGCGGTAAGAATTCGTCCATGGTTACCACCGTAAGGTGAAGAGTGGAAAGCTTCAAGGATATTATTTATCTCAAACTACATAATTCACCACCTAATGAAACCATCCACACACTCCTAAAATAGAAATGGCTTAATCCCAAAAATATCTCTTAGCATCAAACAAAAATTGTGTCTTTTGGTTGTTGCTAATTCCCTTAGTAAGTACACCACTTGCTATATAGTTGGCATAGTCGGCATACCATGTTGCATTTTTTTTCATAAAGGACATAACTAATTTATTGGGAAAAGCATCATCAATTTTAATTTCTCCATGCCTTTCATGATTACCTTCAAGATGCAAGAGACAGTCAGCCACTTGGTTATTGCACCCTTTTCGATCTTTCACCTCAAAGTTCAATTTATACTTTCTCCAAAATACTTCAATTGAGGTATAAAATCATCAACTTTAGGTAATTGAATGGAGAGACTTTGTATGAAGTATGGGAGAGATTCAAAGGAAAACTAATGCAATGTCCAAACCACGAGGTCTCGAAGAAGATGATTCTCAAAATTTTCAACCGTTCTCTTGACCCACTCAATAAAACCAAGGTGGAAAATGCAGTAGGGGACTCTCTAGTGAAGTTTCATTATCATGATGCAATGAATTTTCTTGAGGAAGTTACCAAGAAAAACTGAGGATGTGATACCTGAGATGTCAAGGTTCCTAAAAGTTCTCCCACTACATCCTTGGTTGGCAAGGAACAAAGAAAATAAGATGAAGAGAGAGAGAGAGGAGAACATGGATAAGATGATGATGCAACTTGAGATTTTGAAAAAATATATGATGGGTGCACCCACAAAAGCGGTGAATGTTGTTTCATCAAAAACCTATGAATATGATAAAGAGGCTAAAAAGATTGATAAGAAGATTCAGTACTTGGCAAACTAACTGGGGGATTCCCTCCTCACCTATCAAAGGCAAGTCGGGAATCAAGGTTTGATGGACCATGAATGTGATTATGATTGGAGAGATAGAGATCGTGACTATGAGCACTATGTACCTCTATATTATTGGGCAAAGAACTAAGAGCCAAATTCCATTGACCTCGACAAGTACAAATCCGAAGATGTTTTGGCAAAAATTTTGATGAAGGTGGATGGAACAGAAAAGATGATCCATAAAATGAAAGGAGATTTCTCAAAATTCTCACAAACCATTTTTTCTAATTTCGCCCCCATCAAACAATTGGAAATCCAAATTAGGCAAATTTTCACTCAAATAAATGCTAGGCCAAGGGGCAGTCTTCCTAGTGATGCTATTGTAAACACGAAGAATAAAGCTCAAGTTTTAGCAATAGTCACTAGAAGTGGAAGGAACTTTGGTGATCACTTTTTAGAAGATTTGGGTGAAAAAGTACCCAAGGTTAAGCCAAAAGATGTACCACCACAATCTCATGAAAAAGAAGACAATAAAAAAGAATCGGTGGAAGTTGATGATGTGGTGGTTGAGAATGAGAACTAAAAAAATTATTTGAGGACTAGAGTCTAAGTCTCTACCCCATTTCTACTAAGGTTCCATTGAAAAGGTGATGGTAACAAACTCAACAAATTTATGACCAAGCTTAGCAATCTTTCCACAAGTATCCCATTGCTTGAAGTGATCCAAGAGATTTTGGAATATCCTAAGGTCATGAAAAAGTTGCTGTCAAATAAGAAAATTATTGAATGTGACTCAATTGATGTCAACCATGGTTGTTGTGTTATTGTGAGTAGCAAGGTTGCGGAAAAGAAGGAAGACTCCAGAGCTTTAAGAATATTTTGTACCATCTAAATGGATGTGTTTACAAAAGCTCTATATGACTTTGGTGCAAGTATCAATCTCATGCATTTTTCCATCTATAAGAATCTTGGTTTAAATTCACCAACCCCGACATCTATGAGACTCTTAGTGATGGATCGGTCGATCAAGAGATCGATCAGAATTTTGTTTGATGTTCTAGTCAAGGTGGACAAATTTATACTTCCGACAGACTTTGTGGTTCTGGATTGTGAAATGGACCAAGAGGTACCCATCATCCTTGTACGATCTTTCTTAGCCACCGAAAAATCCATTGTTGACTTAGAAATGAGGGAGATAAAGTTTAGAGTGCATGAGGATGAGGTTTCCTTTAAGGTTTGCAAGATAAGGAAACAACCCACAGAACTTCAATTGATATTCGTGGTAGATGTTGAAATTGAAGAGGTGAACAAAGGGGTATTTGAGGACCCACCTTGACAAAGAAAAATTAAAGACGTCATGCTACAACGATAACTAAGGAACTATGTGGGAGGCAACCCACAAATTCCATGAAAGTGGCTTGTATCCTTTGCTTTTGCTTATGTAGTGTAGATTTTAATTTTGAAAATTGAATAACCCATGCATTTGTGGAACTATTGAATGTATTGGAGGTTCTTAAAAAGGGGGAAATGTGAAATTTTTGCACTATTAACTAAACTAGGGAAAATATGTTAAATTGTGAAATAAGTTGAATAGGGGAAAGCAAGGGTGCATAAATGCCCTCAGTTACCGTGATCGCGACCCGTGATCACGGTCACCCTTATGTTGATAATTACGAGAACATAACGACGATCACGGTCATCTCAACTATATAGCCATTTGATTCCCCTATTTCCCTTACACTTCCTTTTCAACTTTACTCTCTGATTGGACCCATTTCTAGATAAGATTGTGAGATGTCCAATTGGATTCTTGTATCTCTCTTGAATTACATACCCGATAGGTGTTGTTAATCTATGCTTTAATTATTGAAAATAGGTCATAGAATGTATTTTGTAGAGAGGGCCTGAATCTTTGATTTTCATGCTTTATTATTTCATAAAGTGTTATTGTGTGGTATGTAGTTGTTGGATTATCTTGTGCACATAAGCGGGGAAGTCTTGAGTACCCAAAATATGTGTGGAAATAGAGACAAATAAAGAGTTCACACTAAGTGCTCGATATAATGCCCAAATGAATTCTTACTAATGGTTTTACAATCTAAGGGCATACTTGAGTACCTAGTAGGTAGTTCTGTGCTGTTAATGTGGATTTTTCTTGTAATGCATGCTTGTGGGCTTATATTTGGAAATTTGTAAAATGGAAAATGGGTCTAAAACTAGTCTCAGTTACCACAATCACGTCCATTGGTACCACAAATGTGGCACCGTGATTGTGGCTCCAAGGCCCAAGATTGCGATAAGAAAGTATAATTTTCTACCCTGCACAAAAATCCTACACTTTAAATTTTTACATGAACATCACAAAGCAACTATCTAATGGGCTTTGGTGGAAACATAGCTTACTTGTGCATAAAAATGACGATGGTGGTTGGGTGTGTTGTATGCTTCTTTTTAGGATAATCTCAAGGACAAATACTAACACATCATATTCATGCTATCTAAGTGCCATACTCACTACTATGGTGATGTTTTGAGGAAAACGTTTCTCCTGAAGAGAGGAATAAGTTTGGATAATATGCCAAAAAAGCTTCTGGCATTTCATAAAGGCTTGAGGCTATAGGGTGGTGGTGTTTTTCCCTGAGTTTGTGTAAGGAAAATGAGAAATGGGTCAGTGAATTCTTCGCCAACCTTAGCGTAGTGTCATTCTCAGATCTATCCAACATGACTATCAAGATCTGGTGAAAAATGTTGAACTTTGGGGAGGAGCAAATTAATGGTATCTATGGGATCCCAAATGCAAACATGGGTGAGTTCAAAGAAAAAAGGTATGAGCTGGGAAGCTAGTTGGAAGAAAGATTATTTCCTAGAAAGGAGGTCTCATTAGAATAAACCAAGAATAACATCCATATGAATGACTTTACTTTTGAGGCATGGATTTGGTTGAACATAATATGTAGCTAAGTCTCTCCTTGCACTAGCATGACATCAGTCCCCGACTTGTCAGCCCAAATGGTCGCATTTATTCTATATAGCATTTCCTTGAATGTTGGTGATCTTGTGGTATCTGATATAAAGTTCTTTAAGAAATAAGGTGGTACACATCTTTTCTTTCCCTATTTGATTACTGAGATTTGTAGAAGAGATAGGGTTGAATAACACTATGAAGACACTTAGGTTCACTCTAGTACCCCCACTTATCCTTTGATAATTTGATGTGAAGGTGCACCAAGTAAAATCAAAAAGAGAAAAATCGACTTGGGAAAGTCAAAATGCGAGGAGCCTGAGTCTTGTAGGCCATCCACTGCTGGACCTCTTGAGGACATTGGAGTTGATATTGCGGCTATTAAGGAACTCATGTTAGGTTTATTAGAGTTGATATTACGGCTATCAAGGAACTTATGTCAGGTTTACCCTGGGGACTAAAAGATCCCTCCACCACTTAACATTCATATGTGTCACAAGCCGATTATAGAAAGTATTAAGAGGAACATAAGAAATAGGAATCCACCATTACTAGACTTTACAAAGTCAACTCATCCTTAAAAGCATCACATCATAATCTCTGGGTTGCATATGAAAAGATGGTCATAAGGGAGAAGAAGAGAGATAGGTTCTTTAATAAGCTATGGAAGAGGGTGAAAGGCCTTTGGAAGGTCCTAAAACCTTGTGATCAACTTTTTTCATATTTAGTGGAGAGTGATGATTAGGCCCCAGTCGAATGGTCCAATCATAAAGAGGATGATGATGAAGTAGAGTCTCAGAGTAACAACAGCTCTTGATTCGGTTTCATGGAGCACCCATATCTCTCGTTATGCTTGATTATTTATGTAGTGCAGACACTGCCACCTCTTTAGTTGGGGGTTCCTATCTCTGTATTCATTCGATCTAGTCCTGTATTATTGATATTTTTGGACATTTTTCTCCTGTTTCTTTTTTTTTGATTCTAAACTTTTTTATTTGGGTTGTAATTTTTGGGCACTCTGATGGTACCCATATTTGCATGGATTAGTTATTTTGTTCTTATTTTGACCAAATGAGTTTTTCCCTATGATAGACTGAGTGACAACATTCTTAAGGGGAAAGCATCGTGCTTGGGTTTAAAACCATAGATGCAAGGGAAGTCTGAGTACTCATGGAATCAAAGTCACATATCCAAGGGAATTCTGAGTACCGACAATATTTCCGATTTTGGGATTGCATTTATACCTATGGCGAATATCGAATAGTCATATGATGGGTTGGACCGTATGAAAACCACAATGTTAGATTAAACAGTTGGGTTGGTGCCATAATTAGGAAATCATGCATCGTGCCCATGCAAAGTAAGCACCCCCTTCGTCCAAAAATTTTCAAAATTTGAGGGCATGGAAATAAGCAACCTTATAAAAAATTTTCTTCTATTTTTGTGACTCTAAAATTTTGACTTATGAAAATTAGGAGATACTCTATTTTTTGTCTCTTGCAGAAGGGGCAACTGAACTGCCATGGAAAATTTTACATTCCATATGTGGTGAGTTTATTTGTCTAAATCTCATGCATACTTGTACCATTTAGAGCTTTTTCCATTAGTCTCTCAAGGCAAATTTTGATCCTACTTGGTTAGAGAGACGATCTTAGGCCATCTTTATGACATTGGAAATCCATTTTATCCTAAAATTCCTACCGCTACATAGTTGTTATCCCTAGTCACCAACTTTGAGCCTTTAGACCTTTCTTTGCAAAACACATTACAAGCTGTGAGCCTTTCAATCTTTATCCTTCTTTTGAACCCCACCCTCCTTAAATTTAAAATTATAACTTGCGGCCGAAAGCCTAAGTTCGGGGTATTGATGATTGAAAGAAGTAACTTTGGTCCATGAAGTTGTAAGTAAGTTCGTATGAGTTTAAGTATTAAGAACAAGTGAATAATAAAAGGGAAGGACCCAGCAAAGGAAAGATAAGCACTAAGGGTACAAAAAAAAGTGAAAAGGAAAATGGGTGAACCATGAAAATTAAAAGTAGGAATGTGTAAAGAGTGAAAATAAAGTAAATGGCCCATTACCAAAATTTTGATGAAATAGTGTGATGTAGATGTTCAAGGTGGCTTTACTGATGTTGTTCCTAAAAGATATCCTACCCTACCCCCAAACCTACGTTACAAGCACAAAAAACCCTTCCTCATTCCAAACCTAGTATTTTCATTGTAGCGGCTATTGAAAATAGAGGAAAGACTATGACATGGTACTTGTAAGCATTGAGAGTTCTTGGGAGAGAGAGAGTGTTCTACACTTAAATTCCTTGTTGTCTAATTGATGAATTGTTGAGTGAAATTTTGTTTCTTGTGAGGAGGCATGTAAATAAGTTGAGGTAGGTAATTTCTTCATCTCCCCAAAAATGAGGCTAAAAGAGTATAATATAGTTGGGGTCAAAAAGTAGGCAATTTTAGTGTATTACAATTTGTTGGATAGTTGCTCTTTAAAGTCTCTTGCATCTTTGAAAAATCACATTTTATGTTGAGGGGTGTTGTATAAATAGTTTTGCCCATGTTTGAAGATCTAAATTGTGTTATTAACTAAGCTTAAAGTCACTAAGATCATTTGGGTCATTTGATGTGGGCATAAATGTGCATAGTCTCATGTTAAGGAGTAGTGTTTCTTGAGGACAAGCAAAGCTTTAAGTTGGGTTATGGATGAACAGTGAATTTACTGCTTATTTATGCTCGATATTCGTGCATATTACCATGTTTTGAATGAATAAAAGAAACCTATGTATGATTAAATGCACTAATATCCACATTTTGAAGGCATAAAGGTTATGAGATAGAAAAATATAGAATTGAGCTAAAATGGATCAAAGGAAGAGAAAGGAAGTACAGCTACAAGACCTTAAGCAGAAACAAGCCTCAGTTAATGCAATCGTAGACTGAGGGTCACAATCACAGCCATTCAAGATGATCAGCAACTGCTATCGCATTGATCTACACGAGGTCGCAGTATCCACGATCATGGTGAATCTAGTGTGATCGTAGTTACGCGGGATTTAGCTCAGGCACAGTTTTATAATTTTCAACAGCCGACCCAAAATTCTTTAAAAGCTTAAAGCCCTTCCCATTTTGGGCATTCTAGAGACTAGCAATACTTTGAATTTGAAATTGAAACCCTAAATTTGGCAAGAATTATAATGTTTATTTGGAGACTTTGATTTTGATATTTGTGAAGAATGTATGCTTTGAATAACCCATTTGGTATATGTTTCTCTCTTTCTTCATGAGTAGCTAAATCTTTTCATCTTTGGATTATGATGAACTAAGGTGAAAATTAGTTGTGGATTGTGTTGTATTTATGTACATGCTAGTTAGATGATAATGGGTAATACTATTGTTTGATTAATTTGGTTGGATTTGGTGGGTGAAACCCCAAATACCCACATGGGTTTGTGATTGAAAACTCCATGCTCTTGAAAGCTCAAACCATCCTTTAAAGAGAGGTTTGGGTGAACTTTAGAAACCCTCATTATCCTTGAAAGAGGGATGTGGGAAACAAGGGAATAATATATAATTATTGGGTTGAATCTACTCACTTTTTCTATCTTTGACCTTAGGGTGTTTTGTTGTTGATTTTGCCTTAGGTATCATCCTATACATAGGGATAACCTAATTGAGTTAGTGGGTGAATATGATTTTCACACTTGTTAGGTACTCAAAAGGGCCAACAACTGAAACCTTGAGGTTTTATTGAGAAATTAGCCTCAAGGATCCTAGACCTAGCGTACCATATTAGAAGTTTACTAGCATGCACATAAACTCTCATACATCCACACCTAAGTTGCCCTTAGGTAGACATGATCCCAAGATTCTTCTAATTTTGAAGTTAAATCAAAGTTTGTTTCTTAGTTTGTGAAATCAAGTCACTAGTGATATACACCACTTGTATCACATACCTGGTAGATGTCATTAATCCATGCTTTAATTGTTGAAAATAGGTCATAGAATGCATGTTGTAGAGAGGGCCTCAATCTTTGATTTTCATGCTTCATTATTTCATAAATTTATCTTATTTGGTATTTAGATACTATATTATGGTTTGCACATAAGTGAGAAAGTCTTGAGTACCCAAAATATGTGTAGAAATAGCGACAAATGAAGAGTGAACACTAAGTGCTTGATATAATGCAAAAACGAATGCTCACTAATGGTCTTACATTCTAAGGGGATAATTGAGTACTAGTTGGCCTATTCCACACTATTAATGTAGATTCTTCTTATAGAGCATGCTTGTAGCCATAGATTTTGAAATTTAGGACATGGAAAATGGGTTTGAAACCGATCTCAGTGACTGCAATCGTGGATATTAATACGACAATTGCATTAATGTGATTGTGACTCAATGGCCCGTGATTATGTTAACAGAGTAAATTTTCTATCTTGCACAAAAATTTTTGCATGAACATCACCAAGTAACTATCTAAAGGGCTTTTGTGAGAAACATATCATACTTGTGTATAAAAATGGTAATGATGGTTGTGTGTGTTGTATTCTTCTTTTTTGGATAATCTCATGGAAAAATATGACCATATCTAATTTATGGCATCCGAGTACCACACTCACTACTACAGTGATCTTCTAAGGACAAAATTGCTCCTGGAGAGAGGAATATGTTTGGATAATGTCCTAAAAAAGTTATTGGCATTTCATGACAAGCTTGAGGCTACATGGTGGTGGTGTCCATGTAGAGTTAACACCTCCCTTCATCCAAAATTTTTTAAAAATCAAGGGCATTCACGTGAGCAACCTTGTAATAATTTTTCTTCTCTTTTTATGACTCTTAAATTTTGACTTGTGAAAATATCAAAATATTTTATTTTTTATCGTTAGCGGAAGGGGCAATGAACCTCCTTGGTGAATTTTACATGCCATATATGATGATCTTATTTGACCAAATCTCATGTGTACTTGTACCATCTAGAACTTTCCCCATTAGTCTCTCAAGGTAAATTTTTATTCTACTTTGTTGGAGAGATGATCTTAGCTATCTTTGTGAAATTAGAAGTCCACTTTAGTCTAAAATGCCTACCCTTGCATAGTTGTTATCCCTAGACATCTACTTTGAGCCTGTAGACTTTTATTTAGAAACACATTACAAGTCGTGAGCCTTTCAATCTTTATCTTTCTTTTGATCCATAGCCTTCTTGAACTTAAAATTATAACTTAAGGCTAAATGCATAAGTTGAGGTGTTGATGATTGAAAGAAGTAACTTTGGGACACGAAGTTGTAACTAAGTGCCTATGAGTTTAAGTATTAAGAACAAGTGAATAAAAAAAGGAAAGGACCCAACAAAGAAAAGAGAAGCACTAAGGGTGCAAGAAAAAAAGTGAAAAGGAAAATGGGTTAACCATGAAAATAAAAAATTGGCATGTGTAAAGAGTAAAAAAAAAAAAGAAGTGGCCCATGATCAAAATTTAGATGAAATAGTGTGATGTATATTTTCAAGGAGGTTTTAGAATTGTTGTTCCTAAAAGATATCCTACCCTACCCCGAACCTATATTACAAGCATAAAAGGCCCTTCCTAATTCCCAACGTAGTATTTTGCATTGTAGTAGCTATTGAAAATAGGAGCGAGCCTAAGGAATGATACTTGTTAGAATTGAAAGTTCTTGTGTGAGGGAGAGTGTTCTACACATAAACTCTTTGTTGCATAATTGATGACTTGGTCTGTGAATTTTTTTTCTTGTGAGGAGGCATGTAAATAAATCGGCCAATTTTGTCATCTCCCAAAAAATTGGGTAAAAAGAGTGTAATGTAGTTGGGTTCAAAAAGGAGTGAATTTTAGAGTAATATTATTTGTTGTGTAGTTGCTTTTTAAAGTCTATTGCCTCCTTGAAAAATCACATTTTATGTTGAGTGGTGTTGTGCAAATAGTTTTGCCCATATTTGAAGAGCTAAATTGTGGTATTAACTAAGCTTGAAGTCATTAGGATCATTTGGGTAATTCGATATGGGAATAAATTTTCATAGTCTAATCGTAAGGGATAGTATTGTTTGAGGACAAGCAAAGCTTTAAGTTAGGGGTGTTGATGAGCGGTGATTTACCGCTCATTTACGCTCGATATTCATGCACATTACCATGTTTTGAAGGAAAAAAAGAGGCATATGTATATTTAAATGCACTAATATCCATATTTTATAGTCATACAGGTTATAAAGTGGAAATATATGAACTTGAGCTCAAAAGGATCAACAGAAGAAAAAGAAAGTGCAGATGGAAGACCTGGAGCTGAAATAGGCCTCAGTTACCACAATCACGGCCAGTTAACACGGTCAGCAACTGCAATCATGTTTATCTACACGCGATCAAGGTAGTTGTGATCATATATAATCTAGTGTGATTTTGGTTACGTGAGATTTAGCTCAAGGAAAGTTTCATAATTTTCAGTAGCCAACCCCAAATCCTTTAAAAGATTGAAATCCTTTTGCATTTTGGGTATTCTAGAGACTAGAAATACTTTGAATTAAAATTGAAACCCTAAATTAGTCAAGAATTGTAAAGTTGATTTGGAGACTTTGATTTTGATATTTATGAAGAGTGGATGCTTTGAACAACCTATTTGGTATATGTGCTCTTTTTTTTTCACGAGTAGCAAATTTTTTAGACTTGGGATTATGTTGAACTAAGGTGCAAATTAATTATGGATTGTGATGTATTTTTGTACATTCTAGTTAGATGATAATGTGTTATACTATTTCTTGATTAAATTGGTTGGGATTTTTGAGTGAAAACTCCAAATACCCACATGGTTTTGTGAGTGAAAACTCCTTGCTCTTGAAAGCCCAAACCATTCTTGAAGAAGGGTTTGGGTAAACTTTAGGAACCCTCATTATCCTTGGAAGAGAGATGTGGGAAACAAGGCAATAGTATATAATTAATGGGTTTAATCTACTCATTTTCACAATCTTAGACATAAGGGTAATTTTATGGTTGATTTTGCCTTGGGTATCATCCTAGAAATAGGGATGCCTTAATAGAGGTAGTGGGTGAGTATGATTGTCACACTTGTTAGGTTCTCAAAATGGTCAACAATTGAAATCCTTGAGATTTTATTGAGAAATTACCCTCAAGGGCGCTAGACATAGCCTACTATATTAGAAGTTTACTAGAATTTGCATCAAATCTCACACACCCACACCTAAGTTGCCCTTAGGTAGACATGATCCGAAGATCTTTCTAATATCATAGTTAAATCAAGTTACTAGTGATATACACTCTTCCTTAATTAAGAAATGAAAACTCCTTAGTTTCTGGACCAAAGAAAATTTCCTAGAATTTTGCTCTCTATACCCATTACGACTCGAGGGTACGAGCCATATGTTGGGGTACAGATGGCATGGTTAGTTGTATGCTAACCAATCTTGGTTGATGGGATAGATTTTGGTTACTAGAATGGGTAAGGCTTAGGGTTACGAGTCGTATTGGTGGTTACAGTTTGTTTGGTTCCTTAACTTAATCTTAGACTTGGTTAGTTAGGTTAAATATGAGTACGAGTGGCTCACCATGATCCGTAAGCCAAAGTACAGGTCGTATCCTGGACTCATATAGTGGACAGTGTCTAAATCTTCTTTGGTTTTAATTCTACCAGGGGTATGGATGAAGGGTACGATCGTATGCTTTGAATATGACTTGGTTGCATGAGTTGTATGCTGGACAATTTTTTTATCAAAAGATTGAGGCTAGGATATAAGTAGAGTGTACCACTCGAATTAGAAGGATACGACTCGTGAGGGTCAGTCGTACCCTTATGATGGGATTTTTGATGCAACTTAAGTTGGAGTATTCTGGACATTCCCCCACGTATACTAATAAGGTCCCAAGACTTTTAACCTAATTTAGAGATTATTTACCCTATTATTCTATCCATTAACACTTATAAACTCTTCTAAACACTCTATAATTCTCTCAAAAGCTTTTAGGTATGGGAAGCTAGGGTTTCAACTAGAGGATTGATTTGGGGCTTGTCTTGGTGATTTCTTTTAATCATCATCTTGTTTTAAGGCATGTTCTCTTCCCTCATTGTTAATTTTATCTAAAGGCATGGATTTTATGAATGTTTTCATGATTGTTTTGATTACATAATTTTGGTTTCTAAATATGAATTGTGGGTTTTTATATTAAATGGTTTGTTATAGTTTTTTGTGGTTTTAATTATGATTTTATATGCATTAATGGTGGCTTTGGACAATTGGATTTCATGGGAATTGTTTAATGGTAATTGGAAGTTATTTTGGCCATATTATGCCCCTAATATGTTTAACAAAATGCTTATAAAGATATGTTCATTGCATTGACTACTTTTAATAGAACTCTTGCTTGTTCTAAATCTTGGTAAAGGAATTATGCATGGTTTAAATGGCTTGGAATGGTAAATGGCTAATGGTTATAATTAAGGGGTACATGGAATCCCCCAAGTGGTTTAATATAGTAAATGGAAGGGCACTTGAAAGTCCCCTTAACCTATTTATGGTTGGCTATGGATAGTATTTACAAGTATGGTCGGTATGACGATACTACCACTAAATTACCTTGGTTAATAAATGGAAAATGGATTAGTTGGTTGCTTTGTAATGTTTTTAGTTGGCAATAATGGCGGGATGTGTAGCAAAGCCATGGAAGGTAGAGGTCCCGGGGGGACCAAAATTGGAAACTTATATTTGCTAATATGAGGTTGGTCTTGGAGACCGTGTGAATGATGTCACACTATATTTTAGGAGATGTATTAGTCATCCCAGGTTTTCTTCCCTGGTCGTATATCTACATGCACTAGGACCCTTTTAGCTAGGGGAGCTGAACCCATATAGCCCTCTGGTGGTTTAGGAAGGCAAAGCTACACAGTCTAGGTCAAGGGTTTAAATGCATGCTAAACCCGATCCCTTTTCCTGGAATGGTTATATATATATATATTTATATATATATGTATGTGTATATATATATACAAATATATATATGTATGGTTGTATGTATATAAATGATTTACTTGGTTTTATAAATGGCATTATTTTATCCTTATCCTGAGATCATGCTAGCATTCACCCGCTAACCCATTTACTGGCATTTGAATACCCATGCTACATAGGAACAGGCTGTTCTACTCTTCCTACATCGTGATTGACTTGGGGACAACACTTAGACTAAAGTGGTGAGCTTTCATCCTTTTGGAAGGCTCCATTTCATGTGATGGATATTTCTTGACATTTTAATTGAATTTTGGGATATTGATTTTGGCCATGGTTGGGGGCATATCCCAACCAGATTTTATTTCTCTTTTTGTTAGAGGCTTTGTGGTACTTCTATGAGTTGGAATGGGTGGGATCTTTATTGGTGTCATCCTTGGCATTATGAATAAGCTTGTAGATTAACATCATTTGACAAAATTGTTGGTTTTTCCATTGTATTTTATTTTGGGTTTGATTATTTTATGTTTGGAACATCTTTGGTTATGTCCTGGTTTATGGCCTTTCTTTTGGAATAGTTTGGTATGGCTAGATTATTGGTATGGGATGCTTGGTCTCGGTTAGGTCAGTTAGGATTGTAATCCTACCCCCGAGTCTTTGTGTAAGTTGTTAAACTATCTTATTGCATGCTCAAAATTTAGTTAACTTAGGACAGGTGGCTAGAGGTTAGGTTAGGTAATGGGGGTAGTCTCTGGTCTTGGTCGGACATGGGATGCCCATTACAACAAGGCCCTGGGTTGGGTCGCGTTAAGTTGGTATCAAAGGATAGGTTCATGGTCAATTGGGAGTCCATAAATTCATATCTAGTAGAGTCTCTTTTAAGGGTGTATAATGCGCCACACTTATAAGAGAGAGGATACAAGGCATTTAGAAATGTTTCACTTTCTTGCTATTCTATTGTCAAACTTGGAGTCTCAGTCTTGGAATCTTCCCTGATCCTTATTTGTTCATCTTTCAGATCATGCCTCATAGATCTAAAACACAGGAAAATTCTTCTATCCTATCTGGTGGTAATGCTGAAAGGGTGCATCCTACTTCTAGAGTTTATCTTTGATCTAATGGTCCTATCCCTGATAGTTTTGGCATTCCATCCATTGCTACTAGTCCTTCTGAAGGAAAAATAACTAATGCAAAATTCCATCAGTCTATTCATGTCATTGCTCAGATGGTCGCTGCTCAGGCTGAGCAGGGTGCGATTGGTGCTTTGTCTATTGAGGCCACAAGGGTTGGCCAATTTAAGAAGGTGGGTCCTCCTATTTTTTTGGAGTAAAGGTGAAGGAGGATCCATAAGGCTTCTTGGATGAAATGGAAAAGATATTTTGAGTGATGCGGGATACTAATGTGGAAGGGATAAATTTTGTAGCTTATTAGCTCAAAGATATTGCCTATCAGTGGTATAAATAGTAGGATAGGGATAAAGGTGATGTGGATGAATCAGTCTTGTGGTATACTTTTTATGGCCTTCTTATATTTGTTCTTTTGAAAAGAGTTGAGGAAAGCAAGGATGGAGGAGTTTGTGAACCTGAAGCAAGGGAGGATGTCTATCAAGGAATATGCCTTGAAGTTTCACCATTTGTCAAGGTATGCTTCTGATCTAGTTGCTAACATGCAGTCTAGAATGAGAAAGTTTGCTTTTGGGTTTAATCGGGATTTGATTTTGAAGAGAAAGATCGCCTTGATGATTAAATATATGGACATCTCTAGGTTGACTCATATGCAGCATGTGGAGGATGAAAAGAGGAAGCAAGAAAAGTTTGGAGATAGACAAAGTAAGAGGGGAAGGTTTTTACACTAGGGATGTGCTCAGTATTAGGGTGGTCGAGATGATATTAAATGGCAAAGAAATAATTGGGGGAGTTCTAGTTCCTACTCTTCTGCTAGTGCTCCCTACCAGTCGGGCGACAGGCGTCATCATGGTGATAATAATTTCTAGGCATAGGGTGCACAATATCAGCCAAGTGGAGGATAGTTAGTTTCTTTAAGCCCTCCTTATCAATTCTATGGTCATCCTCATCGGGGTTATTACGATAAAAGAAGGGATAAATGCTTCAAGTTTGGCCAAGAAGGACATTGATTTAGGGATTGTCTTGTTAATAAGGTTGCTATGGGGGTGAATAAGATTCAAGTGGCTTTATCTTCTTCTCTTATACCTGGTGGTGTGGCTTTACTTCTGTTACTGCTCCTGGTTCTAGTTTTGGTCGAAATAGGTTATATGTTTAGGTATCCCGATAAGAATCTGAGGCATCACCTGATGTTGTTACTGGTAAGTTATAGCTTTTCTCTTATGACGTATATTGTTTACTTGATACGAGGCCCACTCTCTCCTATGTGACTCCATAAGTGGCTGTTTCTTTTGGTTTTAATTTGGAAGTTAGGATATTTTTTCTATTTCTACCCTTATGGGTGACTCGGTTATTGCTAAGAGAGTCTATAGGGGCCATGTGGTATCTTTTGGTGGCAAGCAGACCTTGGCAGATCTATTTGAGTTGGGTATGGTGGATTTTAATGTTATTCTGGGTATGGATTGGTTTCATTCTTGCTACGCTTCCCTAGATTGTCGAACCCATATGGTTATCTTTAGATTTTGTAGTGAACCGGTTATTGAATGGAAGGGTGGTTATTTATCTCCTAGGGGGATATTTAAGTTTTATATTAGAGCTTAAAGGTTAATCTCTAAAGGTTGTCTTTATCACTTGGTCGGGGTTAAAGAGACAAACTTTGAAGGTCCTTCTTTGTAGTCAGTTCTAATGGTTAATGAGTTTCTAGAGGTTACGAATAATCTTCCTGGTGTTCCAATGGATAGGGAAATAGAGTTTGGTATTGACTAGGTTTCAGATACTCTTCTAACTTCTATTACTCCGTATAGAATGGCTCTGGCTGAGTTGAGAAAACTCAAGGAGCAACTTAAAGATCTTATGAAAAAAAGGTTTATTCATCCTAGTATATCTCCTTGGCATGCACCAGTGTTGTTTTGTGCACAAAAAAGATAGTTCCCTTCGGATGTGCATGACTATAGGTTGTTGGACAAGGTGACAATCAAGAACAATTATCCTCTTCCAAGGACAGATGATCTGTTTAACCAGCTGCAAGGTGCCAAGTTCTTTTTTATGATAGATCTTTGGTATGGGTACCATCAACTAAAGATTAAGGAGGTAGATATCCTTAAGATGGCTTTTCATACTCAGTATGGGCACTTTGAGTTTTGATAAGGTCATTTAGGTTGACTAAGGCTTTGACGGCATTTATGGATCTGATGAATAGGGGTTTTCATCAGTATTGGATCTCTTTGCTATTGTGTTTATGGATGACATTCTAGTTTATTCAAAGAGTGAGGTGGATCATGCTAATCATCTTCGTGTGGTGTTTCAGACCTTAAAGGAACAGCAGTAGTATGCCATGTTCTCCAAGTGTAAGTTTTGGTTGAACATTGTAACTTTCTTAGGTCATATTATTTCTAGTGAGGGGATCATGGTAGATCTGCAAAAGGTTGCTTTGGTGAAGAGGTGGCCTAGACCCACGACTCCATCCGACATTCAGAGCTTCTTGGTTTTAGCATGGTATTATAGGTAGTTTGTGGAATGTTTTACATCGATAGCTGCTCCTTTAACTAAGTTAACTCAGAAGAAGGTTTAGTTTTCTTAGTCAGATGCATGTGAAGGGAGTTTTGAGAAGTTAAAGGATAAGTTAACTTTGGCTCCAATTCTGACTTTGTCAAAAGGTAATGATGGGTTCGTGGTTTATTGTGATTTATCTCTGGTAGGGCTTGGTTTTTTTAATGTAGAATTGGAAGGTGATTGGATATGCTTCTAGGTAGTTGAAAGTGTATGAGAGGAATTATCCTATTCATGATTTGGAGCTGTTGGCATTTATGTTTGCTTTAAAAATATGGAGGCATTATTTATATGGTGTTCACATAGATATCTTTTCTAATCATAAGATTCTACAATATGTGTTCACTCAGAAGGAGGTTAACCTTAGGTAGAGGAGATGGCTTGATCTTCTCAAGGACTACGATATGAGTCTTCACTACCACCCAAGTAAGGCTAATATGGTTGTTAATGCTCTTAGCAGGTTATCCATAGGGAGTTTAGATGATATAGAGGAAGGAAAGCGGGAATCAGTGAAGGATATTCACCGCTTGGATAATATTGGAGTTTTTTTCTTGGACTCCAAGGATGGTGGTGTGGTGGTGCAAGAAGTGGTTTGATCATCTCATGGTGTAGAGATTAAGGAGAAGAAATTTCTAGATCCTATTTTGATGAAAATAAAGAGTGACATTAGCAGGCAAAAGGTAGTGGTGTTTAAGATCAGTGGTGGTGGTACTTTATGGCACCAAGGGAGGTTGTGTGTTCCTGATGTTGACAGTTTGCAACAAAGGATTTTGGCTAAGGAGCATAAGTCGTGCTATGTTGTTCATCCAGGCTCAAGTAATATGTTTCATGATCTATTGGTGGAATGACATGAAGAGGGATGTGGATGATTTTGTAGCCAAGTGCATGGTGTGTCAAAAAGTTAAGTTTGAGCACATGAGGCTAGGAGGGTTGTATCAATAAAGTGATTTGCCTAAATGGAAATGGGAAATGATCAATATGGGCATCGTTACTAGTCTTCCTTAGTATTGGAATCAATATGATTCGATTTGGTTCATCATGGATAGGATGACTAAGTCTGTACACTTTTTGCCATTGCAGACTGCCTTCTTATTGGAGGATTATGCAAAGTTGTATCTTTAGGAGATTGTAAAGCTGCATGAGGAGCCTATTTTGATTATTATTGATTGTGGAATACAATTTATGTCTCACTTATGGCAATCTTTTGAGAAATGGGTGGGAACTATGGTTAGTCTTAGTACTTTATTCCACTTGTAGACGGATGGGCAAGCGGAGAGAACTATTCAGACGTTAGAGGATATGCTTTGGGCTTGTGTGATTGATTATGGTGGAAATTGGGTTGAGTATCTACCTTTGGTGGAGTTTTCTTACAACATAGCTATCATTTTAGTATTGGTATGGACCCATTTGAGGCATTGTATGGTAGGAGGTGTAGATCTCCTATTGGTTGGTTTGAGCTTGGTGAGGCAGAAATTTTTGGTCTTGACTTGGTTTACCAGGATATAGAGAAGGTGAAGGTGATTTGAGAGTCTTAAGGCTAACCAAAGTCTCCAAAAATCCTATGCGGATTCAGACATAGAGACTTGGAGTTTGAGGTTGGGATAAGGTTTTGCTCATGGTATCTCCCGTGAAGGGAGTAGTGCAGTTTGGTAAGAAGAAAAATCTCAATCCCTGGTATGTTGGTTCTTATGATATATTATGGAGAATTGGTAATGTTGCTTATGATTTGAAGTTGCCTTCTAGCTTGAGCTTGGTTCATCTAGTCTTTCATATTTCCATGTTGAGGAAGTGCATTGGTGGTCATTTTTTAGTTGTTCCTTTGGGATGATTAGGTATCTTGGATTCTTTGTCTTATGAAGAGGTCCCAGTTGAGATCTTAGATAGGCAGGTTTGTCGGTTATGGACCAAATATGTGGCTTCGGTTAAAGTTTTTTGGCAGAACCATAACATGGAAGAAGCTACATGGGAAGTGAAGGAGGACATGAAGTCCACATATCAGCATTTGGTTTTTTCTCCTGGGATTCATGCGGAAGGTATGCGTTCTTTAACACATCCTTATTTTCAAACTTTGTTAAAGATTGGAAATATATTTGATAATGCATATGACTCGTGCGTGTGGTTACCCCTACCTTGTCCATCATTTGAAGACGAATATTTCTAGTGGGGCAGACTGAAACACCCTAGTTTCTGAACCTCAGAAAATTTCTTGGAATTTTTGTCTCTGGACCCAATATGACTAGAGGGTACAAGCCGTATATTGGGGTACGGATAGTATGGTCCAGTCATATGTTGACCAGTGTTGGTTGGTGGGATGAATTTTGGTTATTGGAATGGATACAACTTAGGGGTATGTGTCGTATTGGTGGTTATGGATTATTTAGTTCCTTAAGTTAATATAATACTTGGTTACTTAGATTGGATCTAAATATGAGTAGCTCACCATGAACCGTAAGCTAGGGTACAAATCGTACCCAGAACTCGTATGGTGGACAGTGTCTAAATCATTTTTGTGTTTAAATATTTTAGGGTAACATATTAAGGGTACAGATCATGCTTCAGATACGACTTGGTTGGATGTGGCGTATGTTGGACAGAGTTTTATCCAAAGTTTGAGGCTAGGCTACGAGTGGAGGGTACCACTCGAATTAGAAAGGCATGACTCCTGAGAGCAAGTCATACCCCTGTAACGGTATTTTCGCTGCAACTTAAGTGGGGGTATTTTGAAGATTTCCCCACTTATCCTAATAATGTCCCACGACTTCTAACCTGCTTGGGAGGTTATTTACCCGATTATTCCATCCATTAACACCTAGAAACTCTTCTAAACACTCTATAATTCTCTCAAAAGCTTTTGGGAAATAGAAGCTAAGGTTTAAATTAGAGGATTGGTTTGGGACTTGGCTTGGTGATTTCATTCCATCATCTTGGTTTAGGGCATGTTCTCTTCTCTCATTTTTAATTTTATCCAAAGGCATGGTTTTTCTGAATGTTTTCATGATTACATTGAATGTATGATTTTGGTTTCCAAATATGAATTGGGGGTTTTGATATTAAATGGTTGGTTATCATTTTCCATGATTTTAATTATGCTTTTATATACATTAATGGTGGTTTTGGATAATTGGATTGCTTACGAATGGTTTAATGCTTGGATAATTGGATAATACTTGGTTACTTAGGTTAAGGTTTTAAATGCATGCTAAAACAGGTCCTTTTTCCCAACATAGTTATATATATATGTATTATTGTGTGTATATGGATAGTTTTACTTGGTTTTATAAATGACATTATTTTATACTTATCCCGAGATCGTGCTAGCGTTCACCCTCTAGCCCATCTACTGGCAGTTTTATACCCACGCTATGCAGGAATCAGCTGTTCTACTCTCCCTACATAGTGATTGACTCGGGGACAACACTTGGACTGAAATGATGAGCTTCCAACCTTTCGAAAGAGTCACGACCCAGTTATGATGGCACCTACCATAACTCATCGGTAGGTAAGCCAATACCATAACCCAGAGCTAATGCAATGGGTTACCTTGGTAGAAATGTGCAAGACCCCGTAAAATTTCTAGCTTAATTCAGTCCTTTAAGCTTGTTAAGGGGTCCCAAACTTAGAAAATTCTAGCTAAGTATTTAAACATAGTTTATTTTTAGCCTTTGAAAGTTGGCAATCTCATTTTGAGACCTTAATTTCCTTTAAGTGTCTATGTTTTAGTTAATTCATTATCAGGAAGATTAATAGGTGTTCCCGAATAAGTTTTGGATTTTTTGGACTTTGTTTGAAGCTCTATCAGAATCCCAAAATAGTGAACCAACACGATCTTGGTGTGCCGTATCGCCTATCGCATTGGTTAATATTTTCCCCAACTACAAGCATCAATTCCAATAAGTCGGCACGATCATGGCGTGATGCGTTGACTATCGCGTTGATGGCATCGACGCACCGTGTCAACCTGTGCGTCGGTAACCCAGTTTTAGTCATTAAAAGACCGCATTCTTAGGGGTATTTGGGTCTTTTTCCCTCGACCCTCAGCCCCAAAACACAAAATTTAATACCCTAGAAAGCAAATAAACTCATTCTTTCTCAATTTCTCTCAAGATCAAGCCTTAGGGTTTTTAAATTTCAAATCAAGAACTCAAGATTTCCACCATTAATTTCTGAAATTCTTCAACAAGATATGTAAAGTGTTCATCCAAGGGTCCCTTCCACCCTTGGAGTTCAAGAAACTTCTTTTAAAAACATGAATTGTGATTTTCATGTTGTGGGTTTGAATGTAATCATTTAATGTTGTGGTATGTGTTCCAAGTTGAAATCTTTATGTATTTCTTGATATTATGATAGCATGTAAGTTGAATTTTGATTCTCTTATATTAAAACCCTTGAATTATGAAGTCATGATGTATTAGCATTGTTGTTCACGCCCAAGTATGAAGCTACACCCCATGTGTTTGATAAAATGAGAAATTTAGATTATCGTGCTTTTATGATCCTTTGGTGATCTAAATGATGAACTTATGTTATACCCACATGTTCACAATGTCTTCCATGCTAAAGCTATACCTTGTATGTGTTTGATGGAATGCTTAGGAGATTGGTTTAATGAAATTATGATGTGTTAGAATGCATTCCTATTCATGTGCAAGTTCATGACTTTCAAGTGATTGATGAAATGCCTCATAGATTGTATTTTGTGTTGTTGACTATTGTCAAGTATTCAAGAATTGTTATGTTTTATTATTTTTATGCTATCGAGTCCTGGGGGTATTTAATACCTGACAATTTAGCTATGTGCCTAAAGCCAGTATCAGTTATAGAATAGCCTCAATCATGTCACGATCAGTAGTACTCTAGTTTAGTTACAGAACTCATGAAAACTGAGTAAACTCAGTATCAATCGAGTCCCATTCAGTACGTAGTTCAGTCCTCAGTAATCTCAGTCAGCTGACAAAACTCAGTAGTATTCCGTCTGTCAACGAAACTCAGTAAGCTCAGTTTAGTTCAGTTAATCAGTACGATCAGTAAAAGATCACTCTAACCTAGTATAAACTAAGAAATCAGTCCAGTGTCTATTCAATTGGGAGTAGGATTCAACACCGAGTGAACCCAAGGATGGGGGATCACCTGCCAGCAGAGGGTGTGATCCTTAGAAGCAATCATTTCATTTCAAAACTACGTAGCCAGCATAGGTTGATATATAACCCTATGAGTCTAGGGTTAATATATCTCATTTGAGTTCTCCTACCAGCGAGAGGTTGGCGAAAGAGCTTTCTATCAGAAAAGGTTAACTCACATCTTGTCTTTACCCTGGTACGGTACTGACACCCTTCCAACTGGGGTTACAGGTTGGACCCCAAATAGTTCAAAAAGGGCCATGTCGGTTAGATGATTACCTCCCACAGTCTCAGTCTCAATCATCAGTAAAGAACTTAGGTAGTTCTACAGATTTTAGGACTGTCAGATATAGTCACTCAACTCTGTACAGAACTCTGCTAGTTCCATAAAAAATAGGACTATCAGACACAGTCACTCAGTAAATATTATATTAGTTATCAGTTACACCAGTTAACTAGTATTCAGACTAAGTATTCAGTATTATCGTGATCTCACTTACAATTTACGTATTCATGCATGTACTCTCATTCAGTCACACTCATCTTATTCAGTTGTTATTGTTCATGTATATAAACCCTTGCATTCATCCTTACCTCACTTTACGTACTAGTACATTCACACGTACTGATGCATACTTTTATTTTGCGCTATGGTGTTATACACCATAGGTTAAGAAATAGGGCTCCAGAGCACCCTTAGTAGATCAGACTTTTAACAAACAGAGTAATGGTGAGTCCTCATAGTTTGAGGACATGTTTATTCATTCAGTACCTCAGTTTCTTTTCAGTAGTTGGAGTTAGTTGGGGGATTGTCCCATCAACTCCACAGTTCAGACAGTTTTAGAGGCTTTTCATACTATTTGTTCAGACAGTAATTAATATTTTAGATTCTGATGTTTTATTAGATTTTATCATTTCTCTGTATCAGTATTAAATTTTTGAACCTTATGGCATTTCAGCCCATTATTTTACATTATACAGTATTATTACTCAGTTATTGTAGCAGGTACTATTCATGGGTTAGCTTGTGGTCCTTTAGGATTATGATCACTGTGTATCGTCTGGGGTACCAGACTCAGGGCATTACAAACTTGGTATTAGAGCCTAAGTTTCAATAGAGTCCTAGGAAGTCTGAAAGCTGAATTTAGTAGAGTCTTGGTCATGGGTACGTAGCACACCATACTTATGTACAGGAGGCTATGAGATGTTGTACGAACAGTTTCCCTTGGTTTATTATTCATGTTGTGCTAGTGAGAATGAGCTCTAGTTAAAATCTCATTCTTATCCGCTTCTTCCTTTTGGTTATATAACATGCCTCCCAAAAGGACTAACAAAAGAAGAACCAAAAACCAGTCAGCACCTTAGCCCATTCAGGCAGATCCCCTGGATAAGCACGTCTCGTATGCAGAATTCAAAACTGCATTTACTACTTTTGCCAATTTAGTAGCAGCCAAGAATGAATGGCCAGCTACTATTCTGTCCAACCTAGTGGCCAATATTGCTACAGCCAGAATTTGGGACTTCACCTGAATAAATCCTCCTTTATTCTCAGGATCTAAGCCAGAAGAGGATCCACAAGAGTTCCTCGATCAGGTTCAGAAAGTTACAAATATCATGGGAGTGACCTCCAGTGAGAGTACTGAGTTAGAACAGGTAGTTTTAGCTTTGCTCAATCTAAGTGAGAGGGTGGGAATCGTTCTTAGTTCTGCTCTAAATCTGCAGCCCTAGTTCCATCTTCAACTAGTGCACTAGTACCAAAGTTCAGGAATGATAGTCCTGATGGGGCGCCAGGCTCCAAGACCCACAGTAGTGCAAACAGTATTCGTACCAACCAGTTTTACAAAGAATGTGGTAAGAATCATAAGGGGGTGTGTAAAACCGGTAGTGATGTGTGTTTTGGATATGGCGATTCAAGTCACAGAGTTTGAGGTTGTCCTAAGCCTGGCCCACGAAGTCAGCACAGTCGACCTTCAGCTTTGTCCGGTTGCCTGAATTACTATGGTGCCACTTCTAGTGCCGCTAGTGAGCAGCGTCCAAATAGGTTTTATGCACTTTGTTCTAGGCAACATCGGGAAAGGTCTCCTAATGCAGTTACTAGTATGTTACAGACCTCCCCTTTCATATGTTTATGCCTCATCCGATTCAGGAGGTTCTATATCTTTTGTAACTCTTTACATAGCAGTTAACTTTAAAGTCAGACCAAATATTAACAAAACCTTTCTTAGTCTCCACCCCAGTAGGTCATTCTATCATAGCCTGATAGGTATACAGGAACTGTTCAATTGTGATACATCAGGAAGTCATGCTTCCATATTTCAGTAGTAATATTAGTACGTATAGAAAAGTAAAGAGTGGGAATGATGCCCAACCCATATTTAACTTTATTCAAAGTTTTGTACTTTAGTCATCATGATACTTACATATTCTTTACGTCTCAGCTCCATGAACAAAACTTATATTCACGAACTTTCTATAGAATCGTGTGCGCTTATAGTTCCTAGAATAGAGAGTTCTAGTTCACTCAGTAGTATGAATCATGTTCCACGAGTACAAAAAACTCCAAACTTAGGCAATGCAGCTCATGACTACTACTCTTATGCCTTATAGTGGGTTCAGCCCCCATTACCATCTCGATTATACTTATCATTATAGTCTTAGACATAATGTCAGCCTTAGTCTCATTCTAGTGATCAGATTCATAACTTGGTTCAATATCAGGATTGTTTGACTATAGCATACAGTATCAGTTACTCAAATTTTTAGTATTTAAGCAGCTCAGTTTATAGACTATTTCAGAATCATATCATACGCTTGGTCTTGCATTCTCAAATAATACAGTTTTTATGAATTTATGCTTAGTTATTTCATGTTTTCCGGCCAGTCCTTACCTAGTATACCTGACACTCTATGGTTTCAATTCAGTTATTCAGGCTAAGTACAGTTCTATCTTGCAGACCCAGTAATTCAGTTAATCTGATAAGTTAGTATGCTTATGGATTCTTGCTTAGCACCCATGCAAATATTCTTAGTAGTCACAAGTAAAGGTTTGCACTAAGGTGGAGAGTATAGTTGAAAGGATATTCAAGGGATATCTCTAAGCTCAAAAATTTTAGTTGCAGTGCATAACACTTAGCCACTTCATCTTAGATGATGTTTCGTAGGCCATGACTCACATTAAAGAACTTATTCAGACCATGCCAACATTTCTTTACCCCCTAAAGCCACTGGAACTCTATAGAAAAAGCATCAGAAAAAAGTCGTAGTCAAGTATAGGTTTTCAGCATAAGTTAGTCCATAGAGCCCGTGATTCAGTTTAGCAGTCAGATGGACAAGTACATATGGTTTCCTGTCTTTACATCTATTTATGCTATCCGAGGTCTCATGAACATAATTGCTCCAAGATGGGGCAACCAGGTAGTTGCAAATTCATCCCAGTCCATGTATCATGTCTCACTTTCAGACCTTAGATATCATATCCATTCATGACTCGATTCGTAGGTTCCATGTGCATCATCCCATTTTTCCTCAGTATCTCAGCCAAGTCAGTATTCTTCGAGGGACATAATGTCCCAAGGGGGATATGCTCTATAACCCCCAAGCTATCATATTCTAAACCCTCCAACTTCTCTTCACGTAATGAATCTAGTTTGGAATGGTGGGTACTCATAGGTTGATCCTCAAGTTCCAATCTCAGCCGTGAGCCATGTATTCAGGGGCTCATTTTAGTGCCTGATATTCAGTCCATGTATCATACTTCAGACTCAGTAATGTCCCCAAGTCCCTCTAGTTAAAGTTCTTTGGCGGAATTAGTCCGTTGAGGGAGCAACTTGGGTAGCAGAAGCAGACATGTGGACAAAGTATCCTCACCTCTTCTCAGCTAATCCAGAATCAGCCCAAGGTAATGGCTTTTCTTAAGCGTATTCAATTTCATGCTCAGATTTCTATTACAAACTTGGTATCATTTAAAATTGCGTACTCAGTCATATGTTCATGAGTCAGCTCAGTTATTTACTCGTGCATCAGAAATGCATAGTCCGTATGAAATTCAGCATGTCAGTAATATAAGTCCTATAGTCAGGTCCCAGATATTTGTATCCAGTAAGTAGATTCATCCTACTAGTACTCTCAGTTCAGGTTGTCTCATTCGAGGATGAATGTTCCTAAGGGGGAGATATTGCAAGACCCCACAAAATTTCTAGCTTAATTAAGTCCTTTAAGCTTGTTAAGGGGTCTGAGACTTAGAAAATTCTAGCCAAGTATTCAGACTTAGTTTATTTTTAGACTTCGAAAGGTGTCAATCTTATTTCGCGACCTTAATGTCCTTTAAGTGTCTATGTTTTAGTTAATTCATGATTAGGAAGGTCAATAGGTGTTCCCGAACAAGTTTCTAATTTTTCAGACTTTGTTTGAAGCTCCTTTGAAATCCTAAAATAGTGAACAAACGCGATCTTGGCGTGCCACGTCGCCTATCGTGTTGGTTAATATTTTCCCCAGCTACTTGTGTCAAATTCTAGTGAGTCGATGCGATCGTGGCACAATGCGTTGACTATCGCATCGATGCCATCGACGCGCCCTATCGACCTATGCGTCAGTAACCCAGTTTTAGTCATTAAAAGACCACATTCTTGGGGGTATTTGGGTCTTTTTCCCCTGACCTTCAGCCCCCAAAACACAAAATTTAATACCCTAGAAAGCAAATACACTCATTTTTTCTCAATTTCTCTCAAGAACAAGCCTTAGGGATTTTAAATTTCAAATCAAGAACTCAAGATTTCCACTATTAATTTCCAAAAATTCTTCAACAAGGTATGTAAAGTGTTCATCCAAGGGTCCCTTCCACCCTTGGAGTTCAAGAAACTTCTTTTAAAATATGAATTGTGAATTCCATGTTGTGGGTTTGAATGTAATCATGTTAATGTTGTGGTATGTGTTCTAAGTTGAAATCTTTATGTATTTCTTGATATTATGATAGCATGTTAGTTGAATTTTGATTCTCTTATCTTGAAACCCTTGAATTATGAAGTCCTGATGTATTAGAATTGTTGTTTATGACCAAATATGCAGCTACGCCTACCATGTGTTTGATAAAATGCTAAATTGAGATTATGGTGCTTTTATGATCCTTTGGAGATCTAAATAATGAACTTATGCTATACCCACATGTTCACAATGTCTTCCATGCTAAAGCTATACCTTGTATGTGTTTGTGGAATGCTCATGAGATTGGTTTACTAAAATTATGATGTGTTAGCATGCATTCCTATTCATGTGCAAGTTCATGACTTTCAAGTGATTGATGAAATGCCTCATAGATTGTATTGTGAGTTGTTAATTATTGTCAAGTATTCAAGAATTGTCATGTTTTATTATTTTTTCTATCGAGTCCTAGGGGTATTTAGTACCCGATAATTTAGCTGTGTACCTAGAGCTAGTGTCAGTTATAGAATAGCATCAGTCATGTCACGATCAGTAGTACTCTAGTTCAGTTACAAAACTCAGGAAAAATCAGTAAACTCAGTATCAATCCAGTCCCATTCAGTACCCTATTCAGTCTTCAGTAATCTCAGTCAGTTAACAGAATTTAGTAGTATTCTGTCAGTCAATGGAACTCAGTAAACTCAGTTTAGTTTAGTTAATAAGTATGATCAGTAACAGATCAGTCCAGCCTAGTATAAACTAGGAAATTAGTCCAGTATCTATTTAGTTAGGAGTAGGATTCAGCATCGAGTAAACCCAAGGATGGGGGATCACCCGCCAGCAGAGGGTGTGATCCTTAGAAGCAATCCTTGCATTCCAGAACTATGTAGCCAGCATAGGTTAAGATATAACCCTGCGAGTCTAGGGTTAATACATCTCATTTGAGTTGTTCTACCAGCGAGGGGTTGACGAAAGAGCTCCCAATCAGAGAGGGTTAACTCACAGCTTTTCTTTATTCGTGGCACGGTACTGACAACCTTCCAACTGGGGTTACAGGTTGGATCCCAAACAGTTCAAAAAGTTTCATGTCAGTTAGATAATTACCTCCCACAATCTCAGTCTCAGTCATCCGTAAAGAACTCAAATAGTTTTATAGATTTCAGGACTGTCAGATACAATTACTAAGCTCAGAACGAAACTCAGCTAGTTCCATAAAAAATAGGACTGTCAGAATAGTCACTCAGTAAATAGTATATTAGTTAACAGTTACATAAGTTAACCAGTATTCAGACTCAATATTTAGTATTATCATGATCTTAGTTGCAGTTCACATATTCATGCATGTACTCTCATTCAGTCATATTTATGTTATTCAGCTGTTATTTTTCATACATATGAACCCTTGCATTCACCCTTACCTCACTTTGCGTGCCAGTACATTCACACATACTGACGCATACATTTATTTTGCGCTATGGTATTTTATACCATAGGTTTAGACGTACGGGCTCCAGAGCACCCTAAGCAGATCAAACTTTTAGCAGACAAAGTAGTGGTAAGTCCTCATAGTTTGAGGACATGTTTATTCATTTAGTACCTCAGTTTATTTTTCAGCAGTTGGAGTTAGTTAGGGGCTTGTCCCATCAATTCTATAGTTCAGACAGTTTTAGAGGTTTTTCAGACTAGATGTTCTGACAGTAATCAGCATTTTAGATTCTGATGTTTTATTAGATTTTATCATTTCTCTGTATCAGTATTATAGTTTGGAACCTTATGGCATTTCAGCCCATTATTCCGCATTATACAGTATTATTACTCAGTTATTGCAGCAGGTACCGGTCATGAGTTAGCTTGAGGTCCTTCAGGATTATGAGCACTATGTAGCATCTCGGGTACCAGACTCAGGGCGTTACAAAATGTCCAACATGGACCATATGTAAGAACACAATATAAACAATAACATTTGACAACTAAGAAAAATGATATTCAAATACCAATCCCATGACCTGATAGTATTAATACAATAGCTTCTAAACTTGACAATCAAAATTTATAATCTCAAAGTATAAATTGTCTTAGATAGTCTCATAGATTTGTTTAGAAAGCAAAAGACAAATAAATATAGAGGGGAAAGAGCGAAACTCGAACTCCAACAGCTCACCCTATCTCTAAATGGTCAACGTGGCACGAACTAGCTCCACGACAGCAACTAAAACCTGGGTCTGCACCAAAAAAGTACAGAAATGTAGTATGAGTACCAAAACATAGGTACTCAGTAGGCATCATCGGCTGACTAAGCTAAATTATAATATAAATGCGATATAAAGTAAGATGATAACTTAAAGTCAAAGTGTAGGATGACACTTGAATCTTCTTCAAAACACTGTATAAATAACTAATCAACTATATCAATAGTACGACTTTCCATATTCGCATATACCATAACTTCCATATAACATGAGTAATTGTTTTGAAAGTGTAAAGCCACATAGGTATACAATAACAACCATGTATTTATCGTAATCAACACCAACCATTATTAGAATGTAAAGCACACAAACTTACCACGACGTCCTATACTGCCAAGAAGTACAAGCAAAAGAGCACAATGAAGAAATCATCATGACGTCCCATTTAATAAGAGAGTACACCAAAAGAATAAAATACAATAACTCATGACGGCACCACCGGAGAGTACACAAAAAGATCAAACCATCAATATATCAAGGTACAATTACCCAATTACTTACCCAAAATTGTGGATCCATATTTCCATCATGGATTTTTATCTAGGTCTACAATTATCATCTAAACCACATTTATATACAACAAACTGATATCTCCATGACATAGATATATAGTCACTTATTCTCTATTGCATTAATGAACTCCAAGCCTAGTCTATATTTGTTAATCACCAAATCCATGTAGCACTAGTTTACATGTCTTATAGCTTACTAGCCTTTCAAATAAGGAAAAGCTACAAGTTACCAATACCATTATTTATTCACCTATCTCAAGGCCATTATTTAGTTAGCAATCTTATAATATAAGTCGGTAATCAATCCACCACGACATCTCACACTAGATGTCAACTTAACTATTCATCATACAATGCTAAGACCTATATCATTAGGCATATTATAACCTTAAAGACTAGTTTCCATATTTTAACCAAGTAAAGTCCACCAACTAGTTTACTAGGTTTCTAGCCCACAAGTCATTCACATAAACCACTTTACAAGGCAAAATTTCATAACATGACCATTTATACAAGGCAAGTATATTTACTAGGTGAGCTGTAGATTCTACACAAGATTACACATATCAATAAGCCTTAACCGAATACTTTGCAAAATCTACTTCTAGTTGCTAATTAGCATCAATACTGGTCATACCTCTTAACCAGTCATTAGTCTCAATTACCAAGTAAGACATCATATCTCGAATACATCAACTGTTATCCACACATGGTATAAACTCAGATATATACACATGCACTTATATAAAGTTTCCCCATATAGCATCATAACATCATTACCTCTTCCAAATTCACTCGGTATCATCATAACATCATTACCTCTTCCAAATTCACCGGGTATCAACATTATCTCAATAGTATCCTTTGGACTCAAACCGAGTATCAATGTCAAAATAATATCCTCCGGTCTTGTCGGGTATCAACATGCCATAACAATAGTATCCTCCAAACTTGAACCAGGAATCAATATCATCATAATATTCCCCAATCTTGCCAGGTATCAATATGCCATCACAATAGTATCCTCCAGACTCAAACCGGGTATCAATATCATCATAATATCCTTCGACCTTGCCGGTTATCATCTTAGCATCAATATTTCCTATGGATTCACTGAAAATCATCATAATATCAACAATATCTTCCAAGGTAATCACATAAACACATATATGGCCCAAATCAATAAACATTCACAAGTTCACAATAATTGAGTAATAGATATGTAAGATACATAAATCATCATACTTTTTTACTAGTCATCATCCTGACATGTTAGTAGAAGCATAAGCATAAGTATCTAGATGATATACACAATTGCCATCTTTACATGGCTATCCATAACAAAGCAATAAGACAACCAATCAAGTATACACATTTTCCAACCATCGCCCTAATTCATGAATCGACAATCGAGTTTAACCCTTATAATCTTAGTAACGTAATTTAGATGCTCATCAAGTATCTAGGTCACTAAGGAATCTTGTAGTTCAAGCTTAAGGTGGGTCAAGTACCATACCTAAATCCCAATAATGCCAAGGCTCACTTCTAACAAGACTAACTTCTACTTAGAATTAGTCTAGGTTATCTAAATCATGCCATAAGGACTTATCAGTCCTTACTAAGCCTATCGGAGAAATATTATTCAAACATTACTTCTAAGTCAACCCAACATTAAGTTCAGGCCATAATTAGGCAATATCTAAGTAAGAATACTATAAAGGTCATCGAAAAACATCATTCTTATCTAGTAGAGAAACTAAAGTGTTCTCATACTATTTATGAGAGTATACATAGAACTATCCATGGTTCTAAGCTAAAGGTCAACAATTAGACTTTTATAAGTTAAACAACCTATGAGAATAAAGTAATCCCAACCATCATCATTCAACCATTTATCATCTAAAAATCCCACCCAATCTCACAAGCTATCAACAATTATATTACAACTAAGCTCAATCTAACTACGAGTAAGCCTAACCTACCTTGAGTCCAAGTAATTAACGAATCAACAAGCTTTGCCTTTCCCTTTATTGAACCTTCCTCTTCCACGAGCCAAGCTATAAATAATATAATCTAAGCATTACAACAAGAATAACAATACCCATGATGGCACTATTGTTCCATGGGTTCAAAATGACATTAAAATCCCAAGTGGGTTCCACCATCTGAAAATGAGTTTTCAAGAACAACCCATTACTCATAAATCATTAGGGAGTTATAACCCTTAACTAATTTGAATAAATCAATCACTATTGGGGATCAATCTAAGTCTTAAGACCTTAGTGGTTTTGCATCAAACTTTCAAGAAATTAATACCAAACTAGAGGGAATCATACCTTAAATTTGTAGCAAGATTCGATTTCACAGGTTGATTAAGCTTCCAATCATCCCACGACTCACTTGGAAGATTTTTCACTCTATTAGGTCTTAAGCTCAATAGGGAGGCACAAAATAGCTAAAATCTCATCTAGGACAACATTTAAATAGTCTTTACCTAGGCTCGAGTAGCATGGCCGCGCCCTCCGCCTAGCCGCAGTCACGGCACTGCATTTACACCTTAGCCTCTATGGTCGTAGCATCTCGTTCAAGGCCAAGCATGGATGAAGCTTGAAACTTTGTTACGGGCTTCGGAAATTTCCTCAAGATGCATTTGAAGTCCTATTCGAGAAAATAAAATATGTAACTGCATAGATTTTGATGCTCTGGATGCATTGGCTAAGTCAAATTTTGCATTTAAGGTCATTTTACTAAAGTTCTTGCTCGGCGGCCAACTAGAACCAACGAAGACTTCAAATTAAAAAAGTGGTTATAAAACCAAATGAACCCCCAGGTAACTGATCTATCGGTTCTGCCAAATAAAAATGACTTGGGTAGGCTATGGAGAAGCTCTATTAGCGAAATAAGCAAGAATATGGACAATGACTTATAGGGTCATTACAACATCCACTACTAAGGAACTTTCATCCTCAAAAGTTAAGGAACTTTCGTCCTCAAAAGTTAAAGACAAGAAATACCTAGAATCTCAAACAAGTGAGGATACTAGGCCCACATCTCACTCTCGATCTCCCAAGTAGCCTTTTCTACTGAGAGTATCTCCATTGAGCCTTGACAACCAAAATTTCTCTAGTACGTAGTAGCCTCACATCACTAGCCAAGGTCAACACGGGCTCCTCCATAAAGGTTAATTGATCGTCCAACTAGATCGAGTCCCATCTAAGAACATGATAAAGGTCAGGAATATACTTTCGCAACAGAGAGACATGAAAAATGGATGAACATCGGCAAAGTCTAGAGGCTAATCTAACTCATAGGTTATCTCGCCAAATATACAGAGAATCTCAAAAGGACTGACATAGCAAGGGCTAAGCTTACCCTTCCTCCCCAATCTTATCACACCTCTCATAGGTGAAACACAAAGGAACACATAGTCACCAACTCCGAATATTAAAGCACGGAGTGTACGATCGACATAGGAATTCTACATATTCTGGGATACTCTCAGCCTATCCTGAATCACCCTGACTCTATCCTATGAGTCCCAAAGAAAATATGTACCATAGGGTCTAACCTTAGAAGTCTTGAACCATCCTACAGGAAACGGTATCTCCTACCGTACAAAGCCTCATAAGGTGCCATCTCATTACTAGAATGATAATTATTGTTGTAGGTGAACTCTGTCAATGCTAAGTGCTAATCCTAATGACCTCCAAAGTCCATAACATAAGCTCAGAGCATATCCGCAACCCCCTGAATAGTCCTCTCATACTGACCATCCCTCTGTGGATGAAAGGTTGTACTCAAATCGAATCGATTACCCAACTCCTCCTAAAAAGCTTTCTAAAATCTTAAAGTAAATATAGAACCACAGTCTGATATGATAGACACAAGGACCTCATGCAAATGAACTATCTCTCAAACATAAATATGGGCTAATCTTTCAGCACTGAAGGTCATGTGAATAGGAATAAAATGGGTCGACTTGGTCAAATGATGCACAATAACCCAAATACTATTATGACCATGGGAATTATGGGGCAAACCACTAATAAAGTCCATAGTAATTCATTCCCATTTCCACTCGGGAATACGTAATCTATGAGTTAAACCACCGAGACGTGGATGCTCAGCCTTAACCTGCAAGCAACATAAGCAGCGAGCTACAAAGTTTGACACATCCTTCTTTATACCATCCCGCCAGTATAATTGCCTCAAATTGGTATACATCTTGGTTATATCGGGATGAATAAAATATCTAGAACTATGAGCCTCATGCAGAATCGATTGAATCAAGTCATCAAGTCGAAGAACACAAATACGACCCTAAAATCTCTAGATACCCTTAGAATACATAGTGTATCTCCCAGACTCACCAGTCACTATCTGATCATGGAGAAGGCACAACTTACTATCCTAAAACTAACAGTCACAAATCTACTCAAACAAGGAGGACCTCACCTTCACATAAGCCAAAATCCTCGTAGGATCTAAAATATTAAGGCAAACCATCCAATTGGCTAAGGACTAGATGTACCATGCCAAGGGCCTCTGAGAAACTAAAATATAAGCCAAACTACCCATACTTACTGCCTTGCGACTTAAGGCATCAGCCACGACATTCACCTTACCCGGATGATACAAGATAGAAATATCATGGTCTTTTAGCAACTCCATCCATCTGTGCTAGAGAGCATTAAGCTCTCGCTAGGTCATAAGATAGTGAAGACTAGTATGATTGGTGAAAATCTCACAGCGCATACCATATAAGTAATGCCTATAAATCTTGTGTGTGAAAACTACCTCCGCTAACTCTAAATAATGATTAGGGTAGTAAAGCTTATGCACCTTAAGCTGTCTAGAAGAATAAGCAATGGCATGACCCTTCTGCATCAAAGCACATCCAAGACAAACACCAAATGCATCATAAAACACTGTGAATCCCTTACCATTAATAGGAAGAGCTAACGTTGGGGCTGAAGTAAGACAATTCTTCGGCTTTCCAATGCTCAACTCATACTCCTCGGACTATCTAAAAGGAACTTCCTTTTGGGTCAATCTAGTCATAGGGGCTAAAATAGTAGCAAAGCACTCAACAAAAAACTTATGATAACTAGCCAAGCCAATAAAACTACAAACCTCAGATAGAGACATAGGCACAACCCAATCACGAATCGCTGAAATCTTAGTCGGGTCTTCCATAATACCCACGTTAGACACCACATGTCTAAGAAATGACATAGACTCAAGCCAAAACTGACACTTGGAGAACTTAGAAAAATGAAATGCTCACGCAAAACTTGGAGTGCAACGTTCAAATGCTGTACATGCTTCTCACTACTTCTCGAGTACACAAGAATATCATCGATGAACACAATAACAAAAGAGTCTAAATAAGGTCTGAAAACACGGTTCATCAAGTCTACAAATGCAACTGAGGCATTAGTTAGCCCAAAAGACATTACCAAAAACTCATAGTGACAATAACGGATCCTAAAGGCTGTCTTTGGGATATCCTCAACCCAAATCCTCAACTGGTAATAACCAGACCTCAAATCTATCTTAAAAAAACATGACTTCTCCCTGAAGCTAGTCAAACAAATCATTAATACGAGGCATAGGATAATGATTCTTCATCATCACATTGTTAAGCTGCGTATAATTAATAACATACACATCGAACCATCTGTTTTCTTCACAAATGAAATAGGAGCTCCCCATGGGGACATACTTAGTCTAATAAAACCCTTACCAAGAAGATCCTGGAGCTAAGAATTCAGCTCCTTAAGATCAACAGGAGCCATACAGTAAGGTTCCATAGAAATAGGTCGCATTCCATGATCAAGGTCAATAGCAAACTCAATCTTATGGACAGGGGGAATACCACACAGATAGGCAGAAAACACATCAAGAAACTCACACACAATAGGAATAGAGTCAAGCGTCGGACTCTCTACATGGGTATTACATACATAGGTAAGATAAGACTTACAACTCTTCCATATAGGCCTTCTAGCATAAATATAAGAAATAATCCTCGTCAGCTCGTGGCTAACCACTCCTTACCATACGACTGGGGTACACCGGGCATGGCTAAGGTAATGACCTTGGCAAAATAATCCAAGACTACATGATAGTGGGATAAAAAGTCCATGCCCAGAATCATATCAAAATCCAACATATCAAGAATAATAAGATCAGCACAAGTGTCAACATCACTAACTGTCAGAACACATGATCTAAATACTCAATCCACTTTTAAAGAATCACTTATGGTAGAATATACACATATTGGCATAGATAATAAATCACTACTCAAATCCAACCATGGTGTATAATAAGAAGATATATAAAAATAAGTGGATCTAAGATAAAATAAAGCAAGAGTCGACTTGCGTCATACCAAAATCACATATATGACTACTGCATTCGAAGTCTCAGCCTTGGGCCTAGCAGTTACTGCATACAACTGACCATGCCCGCTACCTGGCTAGGTACCTGATCGATCTTCTGTCTTGCTTTCCTAAGTACCACCTCGAGCACCCTGGTAACCAACTCTACGACCTCATAAACCACCACTACCTAAAGTAGGAATTGACCTAATGGAAGTAGATCCTTAGGCTGAAATAACAATCAATTCATGACTAGGGCACTCTTTAGAGAAATGACTAGGATGCCCACAAGTAAAACAAGACTCATGAGAAGAACTAGAACTCACAAATTCAGCTAATCTGGCATAGCTACCACACCTAGCATGGACCACAAATGAATCTCTCAAAGACTGATCACCACCCTTACTAAGGCCACCACTAACAATAAACTGATCCCTATCAGTGGTCTAAAGAGCTTCATGTACTAGTCGACTAGTCTAACTCTGAGGCTAAAAAGATGCATGAGGAGGATGTCCAGCATAAGTAATACCACTCCTAAATTGGGAACTACTATATCTCTCACCAAATTTGCCCTGATACTTTGGCCTCTAATTATGACCATTACGATATTTGTCCTCTATCACTCTAGCATGGTCAGCAATCTCAGCAAAGGTCCTACCAGAAACAACCAAACTCTGAGTAGCCATCAGAATAGGAAGTCTAAATCCTTTCATAATGTAATAAACTCTCTCATACTCGGCATCCAAGATAAAAGTCTAATATTTAGCCAACTTAAGGAAATAAGCCTCATACTCGATGACAGTCATAGAACCCTGCTCCAACTTAGAGAAATGATCTCTCAAATAGTCTCTAAGGCTACACAACATAGAATTCTCCAAAGAACATCTTAGAGAACTGATCCTAAGAGAGAGCGAAAGATCTAACTGGTCTAGAACTCATAAAACCCTTCCACCAATGTCTAGCAGACAATCCAACTAAAACATGGTGCTGTCCACACCACGGGTCTCAATAAAACCTAACCCATGAAGCTTGACCTCATAAGCAGTCAAAAACTCGAATGCATCCTCTCTAGGAGCAGCAAAAAACCTAGGTGGAGCCAACCTCAAGAACCTACCCTATATCTTCTGCTCCTCAGCAGATATAGTAGGTTGGGTCAAAAATGGTTGAACAACTATTGGTTGAACAATAGCCAGAATAGGAGGAACCTCATCTCAAAGAGCTACAACTGCAGGCTGCACTCCTGCTCCGGTAGTCCACGAACTATCAACAATACCCAATAGCTGAACCAAAGTATCTCTAAGCAAAGAAGAGGGAATGAATTCTGTTGGAGCCTGGGCTGGTCCCTGGCCCACCACTGACTGAGGTGGAGGAGTCTCTAGATTGGGTATAGGAATAAGGTTCTAGGAAGGCCCATCCTAATCCTTAACTAGAGGCGCATTATGAGGATGGGTCTCGGGACCCACCTCACGTACAACTAAAGAACGAGTCCTGACCATCCGCAAAAGAGTAAGGTCATAAAAAATCCAAAAAACCATCTCAAAATCTTAGGAAAATATGAGTGAAAGAATTAAAAGACTCCTAAGAATATCTCATAGCCTTCTGAAGATAGAAAACGGACGTCAATATTCTGATCTGCAGGACTTTATTGGATAGTTGCTCTTGTACCAATAATATCAGTGAAACCTAAGCTTTGATACCAATTTGTCATAACCTGATTTCTGAGTCATGATGGTACCTACCACAACCCACCAGAACATAAGCCAACACCATAACTTGGAGCTAATACAATGGGTTACCTTGGTAAAAACATCCAACATGGACCCTATGTAAGAAAATAAATTAAATAATAACATTCGACAACACAAATGATATTCAAACACCAATCTCATGACCTGCTAGTATTAATACAAGAGCTTTTAAACTTGATCATCAGAATTTGCAATCTCAAATTCTAAACAATCTTAGATAGTCTCTTACATTTGTCTCAAAAGCAAAAGACAAATAAAGATAGAGGGGAAAGAGGGAAACTCAAACTCCAAAAGCTCACCCTATCTCCAAATGGTCAATGCAATATAAACTAGCTCAACGACGGTAACTAAAACCTGGATCTGCACCAAAAAGGTACAAAAATGTAGTATGAGAACCAATACATGGATACTCTATAGGCACCATCGGCCGACTAAGCTAAATTATAATATAAAGATAATATAAAGTAAGACAATAACTTAAAGTGTAGGATTGAACCTGAATCTTCTTCAAAACATTGTATAAATAACTAATTAACTATATCAATAGTACGACATTCCATATCCGCATATACTATAACATCCATATAGTATGAGTAATCATTTCAAAAGAGTAAAGTGACATTGTCATTTAATAACAATAATAGATTTATTATAGTCAACACAAGCCATCAATTGAATGTAAAGCACACAAACTTAGCACAATGTCCCATACCATCAGGAAGTACACACAAAAGAACCCAACAAAGAACCTGTCACAGTGTACCAAACCACCGGAGAGTACACCAATAGAATACAATACAAGAACTGATCATGGCATCCCATACCACTAGAGAGTACACCAAAATATCAAACCATCAATATATCAAGGCAAAATTACCCAATTTCCTACCCAAAACCATGTGTCCACATTTCTATCATGGCCTCTTACCGAGGTGTACAATCATCATCTAAACCATATTTATATACAACAAACTGATATTACCATGACATAGATATATACTCACTTATTCTCTATTTCATTAATGAACTCCAAGTCTAGTCAATATCAGCAATCACCAAATCTATGTAGCACTAGTTTACAAGTCTTATAGCTTATTAGCTATTTAAATAAGGAAAATGTACAAGTTACACGCACCATTATTTATTCACCTATCTCATATCCATTATCTAGTTAGCATTCTTATTATATAAGTCATTAATTAGTCCACCACAGTATCTCACACTAGCTATCAAATTAAGTATTCATCATACAATGCTAAGACCTATATCATTAGGCATATTATAACCTTAAAGACTAGTTTCCATATTTTAACCAAGTAAGGTCCACCAACTAGTTTACTAGGTTTCTAGCCCACAAGTCATAGCTATTTATTAGAAACAACTAGTTGTCACATAAACCACTTTACTAGAAGAAATTCCATAACATGACCATTTATCCAAGAAAAAAATGATTTACTAAATGAGACCTAGATTCTACACAAGATTGCGCATATCAATAAGCCTTAACCCAATACTTGGCATAATCTACTTCTAGTAACTAATTAGCATCAATACAAGTCATACCTCTTAACCAGTTATTTGTGACAAAGAATGAGTATCAATTACCAAGGAAGACATCATATCTCGAATACATCAATGATTAGCCCCACATGGCATAACCTCACATATATACATATGCACTTATATAAAGTTGTCCCATATAGCATAATATCATCATTGCCTGTTTCAAATTCATCGGGTATCATCATAACATCATTACCTCTTTCGAATTTATTAGGTATCAATATCATCTTAATAGTATCCTTCAAACTCAAACCAGATATCAATATCCTCATAATATCCTTTGGTCTTTTTGAGTATCACTATACCATCATAATAGTATCCTTCGGACTCAAACCGAGTATCAATATTATAATAATATCCTCCAGCCTTGCTAGGCATCATCATAGTATCAATATTTCCTATAGATTCTCCGAACATTATCATAATATCGGCAATATTTTCCAAGGCAACAACATACACACTTATATGGCCCAAATTAATAAACATACACAAGCTCATAATAATTGAGTAATAGAGATGTAAGATACATAAATTATCATACTTTATTACTAGTCATCATCATAACAAGTGAGTAGAAGCATAAGTATGAGTATCTAGATGATATATATAATTATCATAATTCCATGGCTATCCATAACATAGAAATAAGAAAACCAATCAAATATACATATTTTCCAACCATCGTCCTTACTCATAAATCAAAAAGTGGTTTTAACCCTTATAATCACAATAACATAATTTAGACACTCATCAAGTATCTAGGTTGCTAAGGAATCTTATAGTTCAAGCTTAACGTGGGTCAAGTCCCGCACCTAAATCCCAATAATGCCAAGGCTCACTTCTAACAAGACTAAATTTTAATTAGACTTAGTCTAGGTTATCTAAATCATACCATATGGAATTATCAATCCTTACTAAGCCTGTCGGGGAAATCTTATTCAAACATTCCTTCTAAATCAACCCAACACTAAGGTCAATCCATAATTAAGAAATATCTAAGTAAACATACTCTTAAGGTCATCGAACAACATCATTTTCATCTAGTAGAACAACTAAAGTGTTCTCATACTATTAATGAGACTATACGTAGAACTATCCAAGTTTCTAAGCTAAAGGACAAGAATCATACATTTACTAGTTTAACGACCTATGCGAATAAACTAATGTCAAGCATCATCATTCAACCATTTATCATCAAGAACCCTACCCAATATCACAAGATATCAACAATTATATTACAACCAATCTCAATCTAACTACGGGTAAGCCTTAACATACCTTGAGTCCTAGTAATTCACGAATCAACAAGCTTTGCCTATCCCTTTCTTAAAGTTTTCTCTTCCACAAGCAAAGCTATAAAAAATACAATTTAAGCATTACAAAAAGAATAACAATACCCATTATGGCATAATTGTGCCATGCGTTCAAAATGACATCAAAACCCCAAATGGGTTCCACCTTCAGAAAATGAGTTTTTAAGACCAACCCTTTATACACATATCATTGGAGAACTATAACCCTTAACTAATTTGGATAAACCAATCACAATTGGGGATCTATCAAATTCTTAATCCCTTAGGTGTTTTCGGTTAAACTTTTAAGAAATCAATACCAAACTAGAAGGAACCATACATTAAATTTGTAGCAAGATTCAATTTCATAAGTTGATTAAGCTTCCAATCATCCCACAAGACTCATTTGGAAATTTTTTCACTCTATTAGGGTTTAAGCTCAAGAGGGAGGAACAAAATAGCCAAAATCTCATCCAAGACAACATTTAATAGGCTTTGCCAGGGCTCGGGTTACGTGGTCTACCCTCTACTTTGCCGTGGTCGCAGCACCCCACTCACTCCCTATCTTCCATGGTCGCAGCATCTCGCTCAAGTCCAGGCATAGCTGAAGCTTGGAACTTGGTTTTGGGCTTTGGCCAATGCCTCAAGATATATTTGGAGTCCAATTTGATCAAATAAAATATGTAACCTCATAGGTTTCAACTCTTCAGATACGTTGGCTAAGTTGGATTTTGCATTTAAGATCATGTTACTGACGTTCATGCTCAGTGGCCAACTAGAACCAATGAAGACTTCAAATAGAGAAAGTGATTCTAAAAACCAAATGAACCTCCAAGTAATTGATCTATCAATTCTGGCAAATCACAAATCACTTGGGGAAGTTATGGAGAAGCTCTATCAGCTAAATAAGAAAGAATATGGATAATGACCTATAGGTTCATTATAAGAAGGCTTTATTTTATGTGATAGATATTTCTAGAAATTTTGATTTTATTTTGGGATATTGGTTTTGTCCATTGTTGGGGGCAAGTACAAATAGGATTTTATTACTCTTTTTGTCAGAGGCTTTTTAGTATTTCTATGGGTTAGAATGAGCGGGATCTTAATTGGTATCATCCTTGGCATAGGAATAAGTCGGCGGGCTGACATCATTGGAAGATATTATTGGTTGTTCTATCATATTTTATTTTGGGTTTGATTATATTATGTTTTGAAATATTTTTGGTTATGGCCTGGTTTATGGCCTTTCTTTTGGAATGTTTTGGTATGGCTAGATTTATTGGTATGGGATGGTTGGTCTTGATTGGATTAGTTACAATTGTAATCCTACCCTCGAGTCTTCGTGTGAGTTGTTACACTATCTTGCTACATGCTTAAAATTTAGCCAACTCAGGGCAGACGGCTAGAGGTTAGGTTAGGCAACGGGGGTGGTCTTTCATCCTAATCAAACTTGGGACACCCATTATAATAAGGCCCTCGATCAGTTTGTGTCAGAACCCCCTCTCCCATACCCCCACCCTACCCACCTACCTACCTAATTTTTAATTATGTTATTTACTTTACTAACACTTTGGGCATTATCTTAGTAGGATTTAATTACCCATAATACTAAAATTCTATTTTCACTCCCTATGGATTTGACGTCAACGTGAGTTAGGATATTGACAATGTTCATTCTCTACCACTTTATGTGGTATAGGTGTGCGTAATCAGTAGCCCATGTATCATAATCAGATAGTTTGCATCTTCCAGCCATCTGGTGATTAGTTCTCTTATTTTGAGGACTCCAGTCAACTATACTTTATGTGCTATCTTATTATTATTCATATGTATTGATTAGTGGTAGTTGGAGGCATGTCCCATATATCTATAGTCAGTATAGTAGAGGCTTCATAGATAGTCTTTCAGAGTCATTACATATAATTCAAGTTCTTTCTTTAATTTTATCATGTTGTAAAATTTATCTATATTTCATTTATTCAGAATTTCTCATGATTATGCTTTCTCTCAATAAATTTAGTTTTTATACAATTTAAATCAATTGCTCAAGAAGTATGTCAGTTCATGGGTTAGCTTGGGTTCACTTGTGGTTCTGAGCATTGTGTTATGAGTAGGTGGTAGTCTCGGGTCGTGACAAAACTTGGTATGAGAGGTATCATCTAAGAAACATGCCCCAATATAAGCTAATAGGGGTCCAACCTATAACCCCAGCTAGAAGAGTGTTAGTACCATTCCACGGGTACTAACACAGGATATATGAATCCACTAATCTAGTGTCCCAAAGGACCAGGGTGTTAGGCTTAAACTGATGGGTGACCCCTGAGTTGAAGTTAAGCCTATACTGATGGGTGACTCCTTATATCTCCACTGGCAACGTAATTTTGGAATACAGGGACTACTACTAAGGAATCTTCCTAACTAATGAGGAAGCCGACTTTACTCGGTGCTAAATCATATTCCCTACTGAGCTGACACTGGAACTGAATTAAACTAAGCTTAACTGAACATTTTTATTTTACGTAACTTATAGTGCTCATCATGATCATAATAAATAAATAATTAGTAACACTCATGGTGTGACTGAAATCATTACTTAAAATTATGAAAACATGTGAAACACGTAGGTATCGAATGTTCATAACCCACCAACACTAAATGAAATGAATAATAATACCATATAAAATCTTTAAAACCATAGTAAGAGATCATTGTTCAAAACCCAAAGATTAGGGATTTTATCAAACACATGAGAGTCATCAACATAAGCATGGAAATAGGTAAAGCATACTAGGACAACATGATTACCAAACTAAATTCATGAATTATGGATTTAACATGAAGATTTCAACATTCAAAGCATGTAATGGCTCATTCTACTTGAAAACACTTATAAACATAACTTGTAATTGAAATAAATATGAGCTTCATGGGGATAATTCAACTTGAACATATAAAAACTCATGATTTAAAAAAAAGGATTCATGGATTCCATGGGTGAAGGGGCCCATGGATGAACATCACACATACCTTAAACCTTTAACCTGAATAAAAAAAATATCAAACTTGATGCTTTCTTGAAGATACTTGAACTTGGGGAACTTGAATTCTTGATTTTTTGGGGAGAAAGGAATTGAATTTGTGTTCTTAGGGAAAATAAGAGGGTTTTCTTGAGAGTGATTTGGAGAAGAAGGGAAAATAATGCCCTATATGATATTCCATTCATATTATGGACGATTTGGGTTGAGGGGAAAAGACCCAATTTCTCCTCAACCATTAAAATAAAAAATTGGATGCAACAACATCACCGTGATGTAGTCTAATCACAATCGTTGAATTCCCTCACCGCGATGTGGTGAACATGAGTTTGGGACTATTACCACGCCACAGCCTTATTCGGTGACCCTCTAGTTTCATGATCCAAACATGACCCAAACCCTATCTAAAAATCCGAGACTTGCTCCTTACATCCCTGAACATGAATTGACTCAAAAACCAATATCTAGGGGTCGAGATACCAATTTAAAAATCTTCAAAATTTAGAAACCTTAAAAATTACTAACTCCCTATAACTTAGTAAAATTTTCAGGCCTTATGCCCTATGTGCATGCAACTAGAAGCTGAAATGAGCTAAGAATAATTTAGGGTATTACAGGTATCTATACCGTGCCACGGGTACTAACACTAGATATGTGGATCCACTAAACTGGTTTCCCAAAAAACTAAGGAGTCACCCTCAACTGGAAGGTACATCATGAGATATGTGTCAACCCTCAATTGGCAGGTGGAAATCTTAAACCTAAGTTGGATACGTAGTTCTAGAACTCAGTGACTGCTACTAGAGGTCACACCCTCTACTGGTAGGTGAGCCCCCATCTCTAGATTTTCTTATTGCTATATCCTACTCCTAACTAAACAGACACTGGCTTTGGACTAAACAAAAATCAACTGAACATTTTTACATAACTGATAGTGCTCATCATGATCATAAATATATGAATATATAATAAGACTCATGGTTTCACTGAACTATTACTTGAAAGATCTAAAGCATAAGTAAACACATAGGTATCGGGTGTTCATAATCCAAAGCACTGAATAACCATAAAAATGTGATAACAAAGCTTTAAAACACAGTATGGAATCATGGTTTAAAAGACCTAAAACATACACATTTCATCAAACATGTGAGAACTATTAATTTTAACATGGGAATGTCTTAAAGCATGAAAATCAACATAATTACATGGCTAAATTCATAAATTAGTGGTTTAACATGAAATTCACTTAATATGACATGAGAAAGTGAAACTTGAAGCATGAGATAACATAACTTATCTATGGAACCATACTTGGACATGAATTGAGTTTAAATAACTAAGTAAAAGCATAAAATAAACTCATCTTGAACATATCCATCTTCATTATATAAGAAAACTCATCTTTTTAATCAAAGAAAGGTTTTTTTAGGCTACATGGGTGAAACAAACCCATGACTAAACTCCCACATACCTTAACAACTGAATTCTTGAAAATTTCTTGAATTTAAAGCTTAAACTCTTGATTTCTTGGGAATGAATCTTGAATTTGTTCTTAGGGAAGAAAGAGGGTTTTCTTGGAAGCAATTTGAGTGAAAGTGGCAAATAATGACCTTTAAAAGCCCCAATTTATGTTATTGATAAAATAGGATGAGGGAAAATGATCCAATTACCCCTTGGGCACATAAATTATAAGGCCGGGGAGGACACCAAAATACGTTGTGACTCATGCTTGAGTCAAGCAGCTAACGCACTACGACTGCTAATTAAGTCAAGTGGCCAGCATATCACGACCCCTACTTGAGTCAAGCAGTCAATGCGTCATGGTGCTATTGCAAGGCCTTACTATTTTAGCTATCCAAACACTTTTCAAAACTCATCTAAAAGTACCAAAACTATCTTGAGACATGCTTTTAACCTCCCTGAACATAAATCAACTCAAAAACCCATATTTCGAGGTCGGGAAGGCCAAACTAAATATTTCCAAAGTTTAGTGGTCTTGAAAATGATTAAGTCCTTAACACTTCGTGAGATTTTCAAGCCTTGACCCTTTAAAGATGCTACTAAAATCTGAATCAAGCATAAAATATTATTGGGTATTAAAACTACCCCCATGAATTATATCTTTGAGTAGTAGATGGAGTAGATCTATTAATTTTTTCTCCTTATGGGTGTAGTAATTGGGTTTCAGTCCTATTTACCTTGGTACATTGCCCTTATTATAGACCTTGAGTGGTACTTGCTATTGATTTTCATTTTGGCACCACCTATTCACAATATTGATATTCATATTACTTTTGATATTGCTATCATTACTCGATGTTATTGATCCTCATTGGATAGCTTTTTAGACTAATGTCATCTAGTTAGAATACAATTCCTTGTAGTCTTTATTAGTTGGCTTAGGAAACTATACTCTAATTTGATGATTTCTTTCTTATAAAAAGGTGAGGATTGGTCATTTTCCTCTTGGTTAGTTATGCAAGATTTATTGGGAATGAATTATGGTATCAAAGGTATTTTATCCATCTATGGTTCTGTATGGTTCTAGTGTTGGCCATTTAGTTATATCATTGTTCTTGAGTTTGGAATCCTTAGACTTCTCTCCTAGGTTATGAAGGTTGTTGCATTGCCTATCCCTTTCTATGTAGCTTATTTTTTAGATTTACCAGTTTAGGGTCCATTTTTTATTTTTGGTTATTTCATTGCGATAGTGGCTTAATGGTGATATCAAGAGGTCTTGGATTTATCTCTTAAATTTATTGGGTTTATCTCCTAGTGTTGGTTTACCCTAATTATTAGTGTGGTGTTAGATGCCCCATTCTCACCATGATGTGGTTCTCGTTCTAGTAGAGTTAGATAGAAGGAGATAGGTAACAATTCCTTGACTGCTTCTTAAGTTAGAAAACTAGTAATTCTTTATCTTGAGTTGTTGGGTTTATTTTGTTGTATTGGTCTTGACCTTGGCATTGATGTTGAGATTGTTGCATTCTTCCTCAATGATATAATTCATGGATAGATCGAGTATTGATTATCCTACATAGGCAAATTCAAAAAATCCCAATTTCAGAGTTTGTTCGGCCTAATGAGGCTTGGTGGAGTGTTTCTCCTCGATTATATATGCCTATGGCTATTCTTTGTCGAGATGGAGTGTTAGATTGGTTAGTTTCTAGCCTAAGTTGTATTTCTCCGAGTTGCTAGAGTTCTTACCATTACTAGTGTGGTTTGTAGCTTTAGGGAGATCTTAAGTATGTTTTATAGTTTGTGCCCTCCAGTGGATATGGATTTAATTTCTTATGATTTTAGCTAGTGATTTATCTTATGATTTTATTATCCATCGATGTTTTTATTTTGGCTTGACGCAATTCAATACGAATGAGCTTGATTTAGATAGTATAGTCGATGTGAGTATTTGACTTTAGTTTGGATTTGTTGGCTCAATTTTAGATTTGATGCCTTGGGATGGTAATTTGAAAGTTATGATAGAGTTGGGTATGAATGCCTACTCATCTTTAGGTTTTGTTTGGGTAGTTGAGATCGAGCGATTAGCTTTGGTGTTGAGAATTCTATTTGGAGTTGTAAAGCTTGAGAGCAGCCTTTGTTTTAGATTTTTCTCAGTTTGGATTTCATTTATAGGCTGGTTTAGCCTTCTCTATCATTACCTATTTGGTCTTCTCGACTTTGGATACATTATAGTTAATAAATGTTCATATGGTAGCTCATGGACCCAATATTAATTCCTTCAGCTTTGACCATGGATCTTCAGTTTTCTTTGAGAATTCTGGATGATATACTTAGTGAGTGTAGTATGCTTGAGTTGGATTTGGTTTGGCTTCATTCTCTTTTGATAGGATATCCTTGAACGGATCCTTTCATGATGAGTAGTTATGCCTTAATATTTTATAGTTCAGTTTCGGTTACCATTTGGACTAGTTGTAGAATTGGCTTAGATTTCATTCCTTGATTATCTCTATTTGTCAGCCAAGATAGCATGTTATGGGCTTATTCTCATAATTGTTGTATGGACTTCCAGTGGACAGGGGTCAGGTATTTTCCTCCTAGTTTGGGGTGGATAGCAGGTGTGAAATGGTAAAGAAAAGTAATATATAGATTTAGAGTAGGTTGTATGACTCATGCCTTGGTTTGGTTTTTGCTTGGATGATCCTTTGTTGGTTTGTGCAGGTATCGATATGGTGTTAGTGTGTTGTGGCTTAGGTTTACGTGGATCATCCTTCTTTAGTTCAGTTGGAAGCCAGTTGGTGGTTGAAGTTAAGTGGAAGGGTGCTAGTACCTTCCCAGGGGTACCAATACATGACTGACGATGTGGATCCACAAGGTTGATATCCAATGGATGAGGGTTTCATTCCTAACAGATGGGGGAACCCTTATTATCTACAGTGGCGCTGAAGGTATGGAACTTAGGGAATACTACTAACAACTCATGCCTATCTGATGGGGTAGCTGACATCACTGTATTCGCTCGGTGCTAAGTGTTACTCCCAATTGAATGACATTAGTATTATTATTAGTTTAGCATGACATGGTACTGTATTGACAAGTTCCTAGCAAGGACATGATAATCTGAATATGATAGTAAAATCAAGGCTTATCTGCTTTGTTACTTGAGAATAGAAAAAATTAAAAACACATATAGGGTGTTCATGAACCGCCAGCACAAAACAACACTTTAAATATGATAGCATCATTTATAACACTAGTAGGAAATCATGATTCAGAGACCCAAACATAGCACATTTCACTAAACTTATGGAAGCCATGATCTATTGGTATGGGGATACGTTAAACTTCGAAGCATAACATGATTGCATGGTTTAGTTCATGATTGGTAAGTTAAAATGGTTTCACTATACATAACATTGGGATTGGAATTTAAAGAATAAGGTGCATAATTCATATTTGGAAACTTATTGACATGGCTAGAATTCAAAATTACTAAGAAGACATAGATTAAATGATGAATTTGAACCATTCTGAACCCATACACTTCCTCAGCTAAGTCAACTAACCGAACACCTAATCTTGCAAGCTGATGAACCTCTTGGACTAACTTGTTCTTATCCTCCTCAATAGAGCAATGTTACACATAGACAATCTACTAAGGGCATCTGCCACTACATTGGCCTTGCCCGGATGATACAACACACTCATATCATAATATTTTAATAACTCAAGCCACCTTTTGTGATAAAGATTTAAATCTTTCTATGATAATATATACTGCAAACTTTTGTGATCTATGACACATCAACATGAACCCCATAAAGATAATGCCTCCAAATTTTCAAGGAAAAAACAATGATTGCCAACTCAAGATCATGGGTAGGATAATTCTTTTCATGGGGTTTAATCTGTTTAGAGGCGTAGTCTATGACCTTACCTTTCTATATCAATACAAAACAAAGACCAACTCTGGAAGCATCACAGTAAACTACAAATCCATCTAAACTATTTGATAAGTCAGGAGTGGGGCTGAGGTAAGTTGAGTCTTCAAATCAAGAAAACTCCTCTCATAGGAATCTGACCACTGAAATTTGACTTTCTTTTGAGTCAATCAAAATATGAGAGAAGTAATTAAAGAGAACCCTTAATAAAACCATTTGTAATAGCCATCTAAACCCAAGAAACACCTGATATCTGATAAAGAGATGGGTTTGGGCCAGTTTCTCTCTACTTTAGTCATTTGATGGTAAACTTGAATGCCATTATCGGGGATAATATGGCTAAGAAAAGCTACTGATCTTAGCCAAAACTCAAACTTACTAAACTTGGCAATCAACTAATGAGTTCTAAGGGTCTGCAACACAATTTTCAGATAGTCTGCATGATCATTCTTACTCTGGGAATAGACAAGGATATCGTCAATGAAGATTATGACGAACATATCCAAGTACTACATGCACATGCTATCCATCAAGTCCAAGAATGCTGCAAGGGAATTCGTTAGTCCGAAATCCATAACTAGAAATTCAAAGTGACCATACCGAGTTCTGAAGATTGTCTTTGGAATGTCACATATTATTACTCTACCCTGATGATAATCAAATCTGAGGTAAATCTTAGAGAAATTACTGGCACCTAGAACTTGGTTGAGCAAGTCATCAATCCTGGGGAGTGGGTATTTATTCTTGATTGTGACTTTGTTCAATTGACGATAATCGATGTATAATCTAAGAGAACCATCTTTCTTATTCATGAAAAGGACTTGTCTGCCCCATGGGGAAACTCTCGGCCTAATAAAAACATTGTCTAAGAGATCTTTCAACATTTCTTCCAACTCTTTAAGCTCTGCTGGAGCCATTTTTTAAGGTGGAATAGAGATAGGCAGGTATCTGGAAGGAGATCTATTCTAAAGTCAATTTCCCTTTTGGGAGTAACTCCAGGAAAATCTTCAGGGAACACATTTGGAAATTCCCTTACTATTGAAGCTGGCTCAAGACTGGGAGTCTCATAACTAGAGTTTTTGACTTGAACAAGATGGTACATGCACCCCTTAGATATCATTTTTCTTGCCTTAAGATAAGAAACAATTTGACCCTTAAGTACTAAAGTACTACCCCTTCATTTAATAACTGGTTCATTAAGAAAATATAATGAATAACTCTATTAATGCAATCCATTGAGACATAGCACGAATGGAGCCAATCCATGCCAAGGATGACATCAAAATCAGTCATCTCTAACCCTACAAAATCTACTGTAGTGATTCTCTAAGATACTATAAAGGAGCATATCTCCCCAACTTAGTGAACTTAAGCGAGTATTCCTTCACACTCATATTACCTTGCTTCAAATTGATGAACTCCTACACCTTAGCTTCCCTCAACTTTAAAGGAAAGAACTTGTCTAAGAAAGTCGTGGCAAACTCCTCCCACTCTATAGGCCTGCCTCAACCCCCTTATCCTTCTTCCACTACTTACACCAGGTGTGAGCTATATCCTATAAATGGTATACAACCAACTCTGCACTCTTAATCGATGTGACACCTATGATATCTATTTCTTTTAGAACCATATCAAGTAACTCTTGTGGATTCTCCTAAGACTTGGATCCCGAAAACAAAAGGGGAATAATTTGGGTAAAATCCCAAATCCTAGTTGCAGCTATTTTTGGCACTAGATTGGCTGGGGGAAAAACTCACTGGTGGCTCTGAGAATATACTAAATGGGGTTAGGTTGTAAAAGCAGCTCTAAACTCGGGGTGAGAGACATGTTTATTCAGGGGATCTTCTTGAATGGGTAGAGGTGCGGGCTGGTTCTTGTTCATTCTTTCATTTTTTCTTTTGGGAGGCATTATCTATAAACATAACAAAAGATGAGTTAAAAATAGAGTTTAAATAGAGATCATGCTCATTCGCATGAAAAAAATACTGAAAGAAGGGAAACTTTTCCTAAAACATCTTGTAGACACTTGCCCATTAGTGTGGCGTGCTTCATACCCATGTACAAGAATCTACTCAATACAGCTTTAAGACTCCCTAGGACATAAAACCTTAGTCTTTGATACAAGTTTTGTCACGACCCAAGGCTACCCTTTGTCACGACAACGGTGCTTATGGTCACAAGTGACCATAAGCTAACCCATGTACTGGTACCTGCTGAGAGCACTAAATAAAATAATAATAATAGATATGTACGAAAAATAATTGATAAAGCCATAAAGGCTGAATACAAAAAATACAAATGAAGCAAAATTCTAAAATAGCTTATAAGACTAATAAAACTTACTAACAGTCTAACTGACTGTCTAAATTTCTGAAAGCCTCTAAGCTGACTAAGAAGTTGATGGGACAAGCCCCCAACTAACTTTAATTGATTGAAAATAAGAAATATTTAGATAACTAAATAATCATAAAATGTCCTCGATGGATTAGGACTCACCACTACTGTTGTTGGATTATACTAAGCTATTTAACTCTAGTCGAGAAACTAATCATCCAAAATTATGATATAAGACATCATGGAGCAAAGAAGAGTATGCGGTCAGTACTTTGAATGTACTGGTATATGAGATAAGGACAGGGTAAAATGCATGGGTAAATCTATATGAAATCAAGAACATGTAAAATTTGAGAATGTTAAACTAAGTGTATATCTGTTATGTGATTGAGATAAATCTATAATACGAAATACTAAAAGTTGTAAAACTGAATATCTGAAAGTCTATACACTTAGTCAAGCAAACCGAAACAGAAAATACATTGATTTCTATACTGAGTCTGTGGGAGGTATCATCTAACAAACATGCCCCAATCTAAGCTAATCGGGGTCCAACCTATAACCCCAGTCAAAAGGGTGTTCGTACCGTTCCACGACTACTAACACTGGATATATATATCTACTAATATGGTATCCCTAAGGACCAGGGTGTCAAGCCTAAAATGATGGGTGACCCCTGTGAGGAAGTCAAGCCTATACTTACGGGGGACTCCCCATATCCTATGTGTGCTATGTAATTCTAGAATGCAGGGACTGCTACTAAGAAATCTGCCTAATTGAAGGGGAAGCCGCCACCCCTATTTTTACTTGGTGCTACATCTTACTCCCAACTAAATTGACACAGGAACTAAATTAAACTAAGCTTAACTAGACATTTTTCTTTTACGTATCTTATAGTGTCATCATGATCATAATAACTGAATAACTAGAAACACTCAAGGTGTGACTGAAATCATTACTTGTAATTATGAAAACATATGAAACACGTAGGTATCGAATGTTCATAACCCACCATCACTGAATGGAAATAATAATAATAATAATAATAATACAATATAAAAGCTTTAAAACCATAGTAAAAGATCATTGTTCAAAACCAAAAGATTAGGGATTTCATCAAACATATGAGAGTCGTGGATTTAAGCATAGGAATGGGTAAAGAATGCTAGGACAACATGATCACCAGAATAAAATCATAAATTGGCGATTTAACATGAAGATTTAAACATTGAAATCATGTAATGGCTTATTGAACTTGTAAACACTTATAAACATAACTTATAATTGAAATAAACATGAGCATCAAGGGGATAATTCAACTTGAACATATAAAAACTCATGATTTAAAACAAAAAGTATTCTTGAATTCCATGGGAGAAAGGGTCCCATGGATGAACATCACACATACCCAATTCATGTTATGGACAATTTGGGTTGAGGGGAAAAGACCTAATTTCCCTTCAAAAATTAAAATAACAAACTGGATGCAACAACATCACCACAAACCTCTACAGGCAGGTGCTCTCATGAGATATGTGTCAACCCTCGACTGGTAGGTGGGCACCTCAAACCTATGTTAGGTACGTAGTTCTAAAACTTAGGGACTACTACTAGAGGTCACACCCTCTACTGGAAGGTGAGCCCCCATCCCTGGATTTGCTCGGTGCTAAATCCTACTCCCAATTAAACTAACACTGGCACTCAACTAAACTAAACTCAACTGAACATTCTTACATAACTGATAGTGCTCATCATTATCATAAATATCTGAGTAAATAATAAGACTCACGGTTTCACTAAATTATTACTTGAAAGATCTAAAGCATAAGTAAATACATAGGTGTTGGGAGTTCATAACCAACTAACACTTGTGATAACAAATATTTAAAACATAGTATGGGATCATGGTTTTAAAGACCCAAAACATAGACATTTCTTCAAACATGTTAGAAGTGTTAATTTGGACATGAGAGTGTATTAAATCATGAGAAATCAACATGATTACATGGCTAAATCCATAAATTAGGGGTTTAACATGAAATTCACTGGAATATGACATCGGAAATTAAAACTTGAAGCATGAGATAACATAACTTATCCATGGAATCATACTTAAATATGTATTGAGTTTAAATAAGTAAGGAAAAACATAAAGTAAACTCATCTTGAACATATGCATCTTCATAATATAAGAAAACTCATCTTTTTAATCAAAGAAAGGTTTTTTAGGCTCCATGGGTGAAACAAACTCATGAATAAAATCCCACATACCTTAAAAACTGAATTCTTAAAAATTTCTTGAATCTAAAGCTTAAAATCTTGATTTCTTAGGAATGAATCTTGAATTTATTGTTAGGGAAGAAAGTAGGTTTTCTTTGAACCAATTTGAGTGAAAGTGGCAAATAAAGCCCTTTCAAAGCCCCAATTTATGTTATTGATCAAATAGGATAAGGAAAAATTGCCCAGATACCCCTTGGCCACTTAACTTATAAGGCTGGGTGGGATACCATAACGTTCCATGAACCACACTTGAGTCAAGCGGCATATGCATCATGACTACTGATTAAGTCAAGTGGCCAACGTATTGCAACCCTTGCTTGAGTCAAGCAGCCAACGCGCCATGGGGTTATCATGAGGCCTCACTATTTTATCCATCCAATCACTTCTCAAACCTCATCTAAAAGTCCCAAAACTCTCCTGAGACATACTTTCAAACTCCCTAAACACTATTCAACTTAAAAATCCATATTTCAAGGTCAGGAAGGCCAAACTAAAAATATGCAAAGTTTAGGGCTCTTGAAAATGACTAAGCCCTCAACACTAAGTGATATTTTCAAACCTTGGCCCCTTAAGAATGCTTCTAAAAATTGAATCAAGATTAAAATATTATTGGGTATTATAACTACCCTCACGGTTTATATCTTATAGTAGTGAATGGGGTAGATCTAGTAATGTTTTCTCCTTATGGGTGTAGTTTTGGATTTGAGTTCTATTTACATTGGCACATTGCCCTTATTATGGACCTTGAGTGGTACTTGCTATTGATTTTAATTTTGGCACCACCTATTAATAATATTAATATTTATATTACTTTTTCTATTGCTATAATTACTTGATGTTATTGATCCTCGTTGGATAGCTATTTTGACTAGCGTTATCTAGTTAGAATATAATTCCTTGCGGTCCTATTAGTTGGATTGGTCATTTTTCTCTTGGTTAGTCGTGCAAGATTTATTAGGAATGAATTATGGTATCAAAGGTATTTTAGCCTCCTATGGTTTTGTATGGTTCTAGTCTTGGGCATTTAGTTATATCATTGTTCTTGAGTTTAGAATCCTTAGACTTGTCTCATGGGTTACGAAGGTTGTTGCATTGGCTATCACTTATTGTGTAGCTTGATTTTGAGATTGACTAGTTTAGGGTTCGTTCTTTATTTGTGGTTATTTCATTGCTCGATAGTGGCTTGATAGTGATATTGAGAGATCTTGGATACATCTCTTAGATTTATTGGGGTTTATCTCTTAGTGTTGGTTTACCCTTATTATTGGTGTGGTGTTAGATGCCCCATTCTCACCATGATGCGGTTCTCATTCGGGTAGAGTTAGATAGAAGGAGATAGGTTGTAGTTCCTTGACTGTTTCTTAAGTTGGAAAATTGTTAATTCTTTATCTTGAGTTGTTGCATTCATTTTCTTGTATTGGTCTTGACCTTGGCATTGGTGTCAAGATTGTTGCATTCTTCCTCGATGATATGATTCATGGATAGATCGAGTATTGATTGTCCTATATGGGAAAATTTAAAAAAATCCCAATTTCAAAGTTTTTTCGACCTAATGAGTCTTGGTGGAGTGTTTCTCCTTGATGATATATGCCAATGCATATTGTTTGTTGATATGGAGTGTTAGATTGGTTAGTTTCCAGCTTAAGTTTTATTTCTTTGAGTTGTAGAGTTTTTGCCATTACTAGTGCGGTTTGTAGCTTTAGGGAGATTTTGAGTATGTTTTATAGTTCGTTCCCTCTAGTGGATATGGAGTTAATTCCTTATGATTTTAGCCGGTTATTAATCTTGTGATTTTATTCTCCAACTATGTTTTGATTTTGGCTCGACGTGATTTAATATGGATGTGTTTGATTTTGATAGTATAGTCGATGTGAGTAATTGACTTTAGTTTGGATTTGTTGGCTCAATTTCAGATTTGATGCCTTGGGATGGTAATTTGGACATTATGATAGAGTTGGAGTAAGAATGCCTACTTGTATTCGGGTTTTGATTGGGTAGTTGAGATCGAACGATTAGCCTTGGTGTTGAGATTTCTATTTGGAGTTGTAAAGCTTGAGTGCAGCCTTTGTTTGAGATTTTTTTCAGATTGGATTTCATTTATAGGATGGTTTAGCCTACTCCATGGTTACCTATTCGGTCTTCTCAACTTCGGATAGATTATAGTTAATAAATGTTCATATGGTATCTCATGGACCCGGTATTAAATCCTTTATCTTTGACCATAGATCTTTTGTTTTCTTTGAGAATTCTGGAGGCTATACTCAGTTAGAGTAGTATACTTGAGTTAGATTTGTCTTGGCTTCATTCTCTTTTGATGGGATATCCTGGAATGGATTATTTAGTGATAAGTAGTTATGCCTTGATCTTCTATAGTTCAATTTTAGTTACCATTTGAACTAGTTGTAGAATTGGCATAGATTGCATTTCTTGATTATCTCCATTTGTCAGCCTAGATAGCATGTTATGGATTTATTCTCATGATTATTGTATGGACTTCCGGTGGACAGGATTCAGGAGATTTTCCTCCTAGTTTGGGGTGGATAATAGGTGTGATATGATAAAAGAAGGCTATATGTGGATTTAGAGTCGGTTGTATGACTCATGCCTTGGTTTGGTTTTTGCTTTGATGAGCCGTTGTTGGTTTGTGTAGGAATCGAGATGGTGTTAGTGTGTTATGGCTAAGGTTTACGTTCATCATCCTTCTTCAGTTCAGTTGGAAGCCAGTTAGTGGTTGAAGTTAAGTGGAAGAGTGTTGGTACCTTGCCAGGGATACCAATACATGACTGACGATGTGGATCTACACAGTTGATGTCCTAATGGATGAGGGCTTCATGCATACCAGACGGGGGACCACTCATTATCTACAGTGGTGTTGTAGGTCTGGAACTTAAGGACTGCTACTAACGACTCATGCCTATCTGATGGGGTAGCTACCATCACTTCATTCGCTCGGTGCTAAGTGTTACTCACAATTGAATGACACTGGTATTATTAATAGTTTAGCATGACATGGTACTGTATTAACAAGTGCTCAGCAAAGACATGATAATCTGAATATGATAATTAAATCAAGGCTTGCCTACCTTGTTACTTAAAAATGGAAACATGTAAAAACACATAGGTATGAAGTGTTCATGACCCTCCAGCACTGAATGACACTTTAAATATGATATAATCTTGTATAACACTAGTAAGAAATCATGATTCAGAGACCCAAACATAGCACATTTCAAAAAACTGATGGAAACGATAATCTTTTGGTATGGGGATATGCAGGTTTTATTTCATGAATTGGTAAGTCAGCATGGTTTCAACTATACAAAATATAGGTGATTGGAATTTAAAGCATAAGGTGCATAATTCACATGAGGAAACTTATTGACATGGCTTGAATTCAAAATTACTAAGAAAACATAGATTAAATGACGAATTTCAACCATTCTAAACCCATACACTTCCTTCAGATGAGACAACTAAACGAACACCTAATCTAGCATGCTGATGAACCTCCTGGACCAACTTCTTCTTATCCTCCTCAACTTGAGCAATGCGACACATAGACAATCTACTAAGGGCATCTGCCACTACATTGTCCTTTCCTAAAGATACAATACTCATATCATAATATTTTAATAACTCAAGCCACCTTTTATGATGAAGATTTAAATCTTTTTGTGAGAACATATACTGTAAACTTTTGTGATCCATGAACACATCAACATGAAACCCATAAAGATAATGCCTCCAAATTTTAAAGGGAAAAACAACGAATGCCAACTCAAGATCATGGGTTGGATAATTTTTTTCATGGAATTTAACCTTTCTAGAGGCGTAGTCTATGACCTTACCTCTCTATATAAATACACAACCAAGACCAACTCTGGAAGAATCATAGTAAACTACAAATCCATCTGAACTAATTGACAAGTCGGGACTGGGGTTGAGGTGAGTCGAGTCTTCAACTCCAGAAAACTTCTCTCATAGGAATCTAACCACTGAAATTTGACTTTCTATTGAGTCAATCAAAACATGAGAGAAGAAATTGAAGAGAACCCTTAAGCAAACCATCTATAATAGCCAACCAAACTTAAGAAACTCTTAATATCTAATGGAGAGATGGGTCTGGGCAAGTTTCTCACTACTTCAATCATTCGAGGGTCAACTCAAATGCCATTACCAGGGAAAATACTGATAAGAAAATCTATTGATCTTAGATAAAAATCAAAATTATTGATCTTGGAAAACAACTAATGAGTTCTAAGGGTCTGCAACATAATTCTCAGATGGTTTACATGGTCATTCTTACCATGGGAACAGACAAGGATATAGTCAATGAAGACTATTATGAACATGTCCAAGTACTGCTTGAACACACTGTTCATTAAGTCCATGAATGCTGCAAGGGCATTCGTTAGTCTAAAAGCCATAACTAGAAATTCAAAGTGACCATACCGAGTTCTGAAGGTTGTATTTGGAATGTCACATTATCTGACTCTAAGATGATGATAATCAAATCTGAGGTAAATCTTAGAGAAATAACTAGCATCCTGAGGTTGTTTAAACAAGTCATCACTCCTGGGGAGTGGGTATTTATTCTTGATTGTAACTTTGTTCAACTGATGGTAATCGATGTATTATCTGAGAGAGCCGTCTTTCTTACGCATGAAAAACACTAGTGCGCCCCATGGGGAAACACTTGACCTAATGAAACCCTTGTCTAAGAGATCTTTCAGCTTTTCTTTTAACTCCTTAAGCTCACCTGGATCCATTTTGTAAGGTGGAATAGAGATAGGCTAGGTATCTGGAAGGAGATCTATTCTAAAGTCAATTTCCCTTTTGGGAGGAACTCCAGAAAAATTTTTCGGGAACACATTTGGAAATTCCCATACTACTGAAACTAACTCGAGACTGGGAGTCTCAGAACTAGAGTCTTTGACTCGAACAAGATGGTACATACACCCCTTAGATATCCTTTTTCTTGCCTGAAGATAAGAAATAATTTGACCCCTAAGCACTAAATTACTACCCCTCCATTCAATAACTGGTTTATAGAGAAATAAAACTAAATAACTCTATTTCTGCAATCCACTAAGGCATAGCACGAATGAAGCCAATCTATGCCGAGGATGACATCAAAATCAGTTATCTCTAACTCTAGAAGATATATTGTAGTGATTCTCTGAGATACTCTAATGGGGAAATTTCTGTATACCCATCTGGGTATAATAGATTTATCCACTGAGGTAGAAACTGAGAAAGTCTTTGCTAACTTTTCTGGACTAACACCGAAACTGACAACTATATAGTGGGTTACATAATAAAGAAAATCTTTGGGTCTAATAAAACATACACATAAAGATGAAAATAATATAACGTATCGTAACTACATCAGGAGAACTTTCCTGATCATGATGGGACTGGATGCATACAGTCTATTCTGGTGCTGCTCACTGGTGGCACTAGAGGTAGAACCCTATTGGTTCGAAGGACTTATGGGTGCTACTAAAGAAGTATTCTGGCCCTATTGGCTATTATGTTTTCCCCTCTGTACCTCCACGATACCCTCTCAGATCCTGTGGCTTAGCTTTCTAAATCCAAAACACATATCACTATCAGCCTTACAAATGCCCTGATGATTCCTACCACACTTCCCACAGAGCGGATTAGTACAAACACTATTCATACTACCCTGGGACTAAGAGCCTAGCACTATATCTCGACAATCATACTTGAACTTTGGAACTAGCGCACTAGCTTAAGATTGATTTGGGGCTGATAACATTTGACGAAACTGAGAATGGTTTTTATCCTCTAACCTCAGCTGGAAAAAGTTAAAACTACCTATTCTAGCCCTTTTATTCTCTCTTTATTTCTTCTTAAGCTTCTCTTCCTTAATCTACTGAGCGTGAACCATAAGCCTTGATGGGTCTATCTCCTTAATCAACATAGCAGTCCAACACTCCTTGACCACATTATCAGATACACTAGAAACAAACTTACTCACTCTAGACCTATTATCAGCCACCATCAAAGAAGCATATCTCCCCAACTTAGAGAACTTAAGAGAGTATTCCTTCACACTTATATTACCTTGCTTCAAATTGATGAACTCCTTCACCTTAGCTTCCCTCAACTCCAACGGTAAGAACCTGTCTAAAAAAGTTATGGCAAACTCCTCCTACTCTATAGGCATACCTCAATACCCCCATCATCCTTCCACTACTTACACCAGGTGTGAGCTACATCCTACAACTGGTATGAAACCAACTCTACACTCTTAATTATAGTGACACCCATGATATCTGTCACCTTTTGAACCATATCAAGTAACTCCTGAGAATTCTCCTAAGACTTGCATACCGAAAATAAAAAGGGAATCATTTGGGTGAAATCCCAAATCCTAGACACGGCTGTATTTGCTAATAGATTGGTTAGGAAAACAACTCATTAGTTGTTATGAGTAGAGAATGAATGGGCTAAGGTAGTAAAAACATCTCTAAACTCAGCGTAAGAGACGTGTTTATTTAGGGGATCTTCTTGAATTGGTAGAGGTACGGTCTGGTTCCTTTTTCCTTCTTTCATTATTTCTTTGGGGAGGCATTATCTATAAATAGAAAAAGGATGAGTTAGAAAGAGATTTTAAATAGAGATCATTCTCATTCGGATGACAAAAATACTGTAAGAAAGGAAACTTTTTCTAAAATGTCTTGTAGACTCTTGTCCATTAGTGTGGCGTGGTTCATACCCATACACAAGAATCTACTCAATGCATTTTTAGACTCCCTAGGACACTTTAAAACCTTAATCTTTGATACAAAGTTTTGACATGACCCGAGGCTACCCCCTAGTCACGACAATGGTGCTTATGATCACAAGTGACCACAAGCTAACCCTTGTACTGGTACTTGCTAAGAGTAATGAATAAAATAATAATAATGGACAAGTACAAAAAATAATTGATAAAGTCATAAATTCTAAATACTAAGAATACAAATGAATCAAAAGTCTAAAATATCTGATAAGACAGATAAAACTTACTATCAGTCTAACTGACTATCTGAATGCCTGCAAGCCGCTAAGCTGACTAAGAAGTTGATGGGATAGTCCCCCAACAAACTTTGACTAACTGAAAAAAAAAAAAGAAATATTGAGATAACTAAATAATCATAACATACCCTCGATGGATGAGGACTCATAACTACTACAGCTAAATTATACTATGCTATCTAACTCTGGTCGGGAAACTGAGCATCCAAACTTATGATCTAAGACATCATAGCGTAACGAAGAGTATGCGGTTAGTACTTTGAATGTACTAGTATATCAGATGAGGACAGGCTGAAATGCATGGGGTAACTCTACATAAATGCATGAACATGTAAAATTTGAGAATGCTAGACGAAGTTTATATCTATTATGTTATTGAGATAAATCTATAATACAAAATATTGAAAGTCGTAAAACTAAATATCTGAAAGTCTGTACATTTAGTCAAGCAAACCTAAATAGAAAATACTCTGATTTTTATACTGATACTGTGGGAGGTATCATCTAAAAAACATTCCCCAATCTAAGCTAATTTGGGAACAACCTATAACCCCAGTTGGAAGGGTGTTAGTACTATTTCATAGGTACTAACACTGGATATATGGAACTACTAATCTGGTGTCCCAAAGGACCAGGGTGTCAGCCTAAACTGATGGGTGACCCTTGAGAGGCAGTCAAGCCTATATTGATGGGTGACTCTTCATATCCTACGCTGGCTTTATGATTCTGGAATGTAAGGATTGCTACTAAGGAATCTGCCTAACTAATGGTGAAGCCGCCACCCCTACATTTTCTCAGGGATAAATCCTACTCCCAACTGAACTGACACTGGAACTGAATTAAACTAAGCTTAACTGAACATTTTTCTTTTTCTTAATTTATAGTTTTCATCATGATTATAATAACTGAATAGTTAGTAAAACTCATGGTGTGACTGAAATCATTACTTAAACTAACAAAAACATATAAAACAAGTAGGTATCAAATGTTCATAACCCACCAGCACTATAAGGAAATAATAATAATACCATATAAAAGCTCTAAATTCATAATAAGAGGTCATTGGTCAAAACCCAAAGATTAGGGATTTCACTAAACAAATGAGAGTCGTGAACTTAAACATGGGAATGGGTAAAGCATACCAGGACAACATGATTACATGACTAAAATCATGAATTGGGGATTTAACATGAAGATTTCAACATTCAAAACATGTAATGGCTCGTTATACTCGAAAACACTTACAAACATAACTTGTAATTGAAATAAGCATAAGCTTCATGGGGATAATTCAACTTAAACATATAAAAACTCATGATTTAAAATAAAAAGGATTCTTGGATTCCATGGGTGAAAGGGACCCATGGATGAACATCACACATACCTTAAACCTTTAACCTGAAGAAGAAACACCAATTTTGATGCTTTCTTGAAGGTTGTTGAACTTGGGGAACTTGAATTCTTGATTTTTTGGGGAGAAAGAAATTGAATTTGTGTTCTTTGGGAAAATGGGAGGGTTTTCTTGAGAGGGATTTGGAGAAGAAGGGCAAATAATGCCCTATATAATGTCCTAATTCATGTTGTGGACGATTTGGGTTGAGGGGAAAAGCCCCAATTTCCCGTCAACCATTAAATAAAAAACTTGACATAACAACATTGCCATGATATAGTCTAATCATGGTCATTGAATTCTGTCACCGCGATGCGGTGAACATAAGTTTGGGACTATTTCCACGACGTGACCTGATCCGATGACCCTCTAGTTCGTGATCCAAACATAACCCAAACCCAATCCAAAAAATTCAAGACATGCTCTTTATATCCCTGAACATGAATTGACTTAAAAACTAACATCTCAAAGTCGGGATAACCAAGTTAAAAATACTCAATGTTTAGAAACCTTAAAAATTACTAACTCTCCAACAATTAGTGAAATTATAAGGCCTTAATCCCTATATGCATGCCACTAGATGCTGAAATGAGATAAGAATAATTTAGGGTATTATACGTGTATATATCGTGACACGAGTACTAGCACTAAATGTGTGGATCCACTAAACTGGTTTCCTAAGCGACTAAGGAGTTACCCTTTATAGGAAGGTGCTCTTATGAGATATGTGTCAACCCTCAAATGGTAGGTAGAAATCTCAAACCTATGTTGGATACAAAGTTCTGGAACTCAGGGACAACTACTAGAGGTGACATACTCTACTAGAAAGTGAGCCCCCATCCCTGGGTTTGCTCGGTGCTAAATCCTACTCCCAACTAAACTTACACTAGAACTGGACTAAACTAAACTCAACTAAACATATTTACATAAATGATAGTGCTCATTATGATCATAAATATCTGAGTAAATAATGAAACTTATGGTTTCACTAAATTATTACTTGAAAGATCTAAAGCAAAAGTAAACACCTAGGTATCGGGTGTTCATAAGCCACCGGCACTGAATGACCATAAAATACAATAACAAAGCTTTAAAATATAGTATGCGGTCATGGTTTAAAAGACCCAAAACTTATACATTTCATTAAATATGTGAGAAGTATTAATTTGAACATGAGAATGTCTTAAAGCATGAGAAATCAAAATGATTACACGGCTAAATTCATAAATTAGGGGTTTAACATAAAATTCACTTGAATATGACATGGAAAATTAAAACTTGAAGCATGAGATAACATTACTTATCCATGGAATTATACTTGGACATGAATTGAGTTAAAATAACTAAGGAAAAGCATAAAATAAAATCATCTTGAACATATGCATCTTCATAATATAAGAAAACTCATCTTTTTAATCAGATAAAGGTTTTTTAGGCTCCATGGGTGAAACAAACCCATGAATAAACTCCCATATACCTTAACAACTAAATTCTTGAAAATTTATTGGATATAAATCTTGAACTCTTAATTTATTGGGAATGAATCTTGAATTTGTTCTTAGGGAAGAAGAAGGGTTTTATTGGAGCAATTTGAGTCAAAGTGGCAATTAATGACCTTTCAAAGCCCCAATTCGTGTTATTGACGAAATAGGATGAGGGAAAATAACCCAAATACCCCTTGGGCACTTAACTTATTAGGTTGGGCGGGACGCTACAACGTGCTACTACCCATGCTTAATTCAAGCAGCCAACGCACCACTACTACTGATTAAGTCAAGTGGACAGCACATTGCGACCCCTGCTTGAGTCAAACAACCAATGCATCGCGGGGCTATAGTGAGGGCTCACTATTTTACCCATCTAAACACTTCTCAAACCTCGTCTAAAAGTCCCAAAACTCTCCTAAGACATACTTTTAACCTCCCTAAACACGAATCAACTAAAAAACCCATATTTTGAGGTTAGGAAGGCCAAACTAAAAATCTACAAAGTTTAGGGGTCTTGAAAATGACTAATTCCTCAATACTTAGTGAGATTTTCAAGCCTTGACCCCTTAAGGATTCTTTTAAAATCTAAATCAAGCGTAGAATATTATTGGTTTATATCTTTTAGTAGTGGATGGAGTAGATCTATTTATGTTTTCTCCTTATGGGTTTAGCAATTGGATTTGAGTCCTATTTACCTTGGCATATTTCCCTTATTATAGACCTTGAGTGGTACTTTCTATTGATTTTCATTTTGACACCACCTATTCATAATATTGATATTCATATTACTTTTGATATTGTTATAATTACTTGATGTAATTGATCCTCGTTGGATAGCTATTTAAACTAGTGTTATCTAGCTAGAATACAATTCTTTGCGGTCCTTATTAGTTGGCTCGGGAAACTATAGCCTTATTTGATGATTTCTTTCTTATAGAAAGGTGAGGATTGGTCATTTTTCCTCTTATTTAGTCATGTAAGATTTATTGGGAATGAATTATGGTATCAAAGGTATTTTAGACGTCTATGGTTTTGTAAGGTTCTTGTATTGGCCATTTAGATATATCATTGTTCTTGAGTTAAGGATCCTTAGACTTGTATCCTGGGTTACGAAGTTTGTTGCATTGGCTATTCCTTTGTATGTAGCTTGTTTTTAAGATTGACCAGTTTAGGGTCCGTTCTTTATTTGTGGTTATTTCATCGCTCGATAGTGGCTTGATAGTGATGTCAAGAGGTCTTGGAATCATATCTTAGATTTATTGGGTTTATCTCCTAGTGTTGGTTTACCCTTATTATTGGTGTGGTGTTATGATTTTAATATCTATCTATGTTTTGATTTTGGCTCGACTTGATTCAATATAGATGTGCTTGATTTAGATAGTATAGTCGATGTGAGTATTTGACTTTAGTTTGGATTTACTGGATCAATTTCAGTTTTGATGCCTTGGGGTGATAATTTGGAAGTTTTGATAGAGTTGGAGTATGAATGCCTACTTGTATTCAGGTTTCGACTAGGTAGTTGAGATTGAACGATTATTCTTGGTGTTGGGATTTCAATTTGGAGTTGTAAAGCTTGAGTGCAACCTTTGTTTTATATTTTTCTTTGTTTGCATTTCATTTATAGGCTGGTTTAAACTACTCCATGGGTACCTATTTGGTCTTCTCGACTTCAGATAGATTATAGTTAATAAATGTTCATATGGTAGCTCATGGACCTAGCATTAATTCCTTCATCTTTGACCAAGTATCTTCAATTTTCTTTGAGAATTCTAGATGATATACAAAGTGAGAAGAGTATGCTTGAGTTGAATTTGTCTTGGCTTCAATTTCTTTTGATGGGATATCCTGGAACGAATCATTTTATGATGAGTAGTTATGCCTTGATCTTCTATAGTTTAGTTTTAGTTAGCATTTGGACTAGTTATAGAATTGGCATAGATTGCATTCATTGAATATCTCCATTTGTCAGCCTAGATCGCATGTTATGGGATTATTCTCATGATTGTTGTATGGACTTCCGGTAGACAAGGACCAAGTGATTTTCCTCCTATTTTGAGATGGATAACAGGTGTGAAATGGTAAAGAAAGGTTATATTTGAATTTAGAGTTAGTTGTATGACTTATGCCTTGGTTTTTTTTTTGCTTGGATGAGTCATTGTTGGTCTGTGCAGGTATCGAGATGGTATTAGTGTGTTGTGGCTTAATTTTACGTGCATCATCCTTCTTCAGTTCAGTTGGGAGCCAGTTGGTGGTTAAAGTTAAGTGAAAGGGTGTTGGTACCTTACCATGGGTACCAATACATGACTGACGATGTGGATCCACAATGTTGATGTCCCAACGGATGAGGGTTTCAGGCCTAACAGATGGGGGACCCCTCATTATCTAGAGTGGCGTTATAGGTCTAGAACTTAGGGATTACTACTAACGACTCATGCCAATCTGACGGGGTAGCCGCCATCATTATATTCGCTCGGTGCTAAGTGTTACTCCCAATTGAATGACACTGGTATTATTAATAGTTTAGCATGATATGGTACTATATGAACAAGTGCTCAGCAAGGATATGATAATATGAATATGATAATAAAATCAAGGCTTGCCTACCTTGTTACTTGAAATTAGAAACATGTAAAAACACATAGGTATCGGGTGTTCATGACCCACTAGCACTAAATTACACTTTAAAGACGATAACATCATTTATAACCCGAGTAGAAAACCATGATTCAGAGACCCAAACATAGCACATTTCACTAAACCAATGGAAGCAGTGATCTTTTGGTATGGGGATACGTTAAACTTCAGAGGGTAACATGATCGCATGGTTTATTTCATGAATTGGTAAGTTCACATGGTTTCAACTATACATAACATGGGTGACTGGAATTTAAAGTATAAGGTACATAATTCACATGAGGAAACTTATTGACACGGATTGAATTCAAAATTACTAAGAAAACATAGATTAAATAACGAATTTGAACCATTTTGAACCCATACACTTCCTTCTGCTGAGTCAACTAACCGAACACCTAATCTAGCAAGCTGATGAACCTCCTAAAATAACTTCTTCTTATCCTTCTCAGCATAAGCAATGCTATACTTAGACAATAGACTAAGGACATCTGCCACTACATTGGCCTTGCTTGGATGATACAACACGCTCATATCATAATATTTTAATAACTCAAGCCACCTTTTGTAATGAAGACTTAAATCTTTCTATGAAAATATCTACTGAAAACTTTTATTGATCCATGAACGCAACAACATGAACCCCATAAAGATAATGCCTCCAAATCTTCAAGGCAAAAACAACGACTACAAACTTAAGATCATGGGAAGGATTAATCTTTTCATGGGGTTTAAGCTGTCTAGAGGCGTAGTCTATGACCTTACCTCTCTACATCAATACACAACCAAGAACAACTCTAGAAGCATCACTATAAACTATAAATCCATGTGAACTATTTAACAAGTTAGGACTGGGGCTGAGGTGAGTCTAGTCTTTAACTCTAGTAAACTCCTCTCAAAGGAATCTGACCACTAAAATTTGACTTTCTTTTGAGTTAATCAAGAAATGAGAGAAGAAATTAAAGAGAACCATTAAGCAAACTATCTGTAATAGCCATCCAAACCCAAGTAACTTCTGCAATCTAATGGAGAGATGGGTCTGGGCTAGTTTCTCACTACTTTGGTCATTTGAGGGTCAACTCGAATACCATCACCGAGGATAATATGGCTAAGAAAAGCTACTGATCTTAGCCAAAACTTTATCTTACTGAACTTGGCAAACAACTAATGAGTTCTAAGGGTCTGTAACATAATTCTCAGATAGTCTACATGATCATTCTTACTATGGGAATAGACAAGGATATCGTCAATGAAGACTATGACAAACATGTCCAAGTACTGCTTGAACACACTGTTCATCAAGTCCATGAATGTAGCAAGGGCATTCGTTAGTTAAATAGCCATAACTGGAAATTTGAAGTGATCATACCTTGTTTTGAAGGTTGTCTTTGGAATGTCACATTTTCTGACTCTAAGCTGATAATAGCCAAATCTGAGGTAAATCTTAGAGAAATAACTGGCAACCTAAAGTTGGTTGAACAAGTCATCAATCCTAGAGAGTGGGTATTTATTATTGATTGTGACTTTGTTCAACTGATGGTAATCGATGTAAAATATAAGAGAACCATCTTTCTTACATGTGAAAAGGACTGGTGCACCCCATGGGTAAACACTCGACCTACTGAAATCCTTGTCTAAGAGATATTTCAACTTTTTAAGCTCCGCTGGAGCCATTTTGTAAGGTGGAATAGAGATAGGCTGGGTATCTTATAATACCCCGAGTCTGATACCTCGGACACTACACGGTGCTAACAATCCCAAAGGACTACTAGCTAACCCATGACTAGTACCTACTGTGTGCACTGCATAATAGTAATACTGTAATAATAATATAACTAAAATAAATGTGGAAATCTGGCAAAAAACTTGCCATAAGGTTTAAAACTAAAATAAGCACTATCTGATCAAGATATAATAATACCAAAACTAAAAAAATACAACTGTCTAAAATACTCTAGTATGAACAGCCTCTAAACTATCTGAATAAAGAGCTGATGGGACATGTCCCTAAATAACTCCAACTACTAAAATAAGCTAAGTACTGAAACACTAAAATAATGAAATAATCACGTCTTTGAACTATAAGGACTCACCACTGACTCTGACTGCTGAAATCTAAACTGCTAAGTGTGATTGGCAACCTGAGTATCCAAATATATTGTATAAAACACCATAACATAATAGAAAAGTATGTGTCAATACATGAGAATGTACTGGTATGCAAAGTGAGGTAGGCTGAATGCAAGGGTTGATATGCATGAACTATAACTGACTGAATAACATTAACATGACTGCATGAGAATATTTGCATGAATACGTGGACTGTAACTGAGGTCGTGATAATGCTGAATACTGAATTTGAATTTTGATTAACAGATGCTTATGTCTATGGATACTGTATAACTAGTAACTGAACAACTGTATCAGACAGTTCTAAATCTGTGGAACTATATTGAGTTTACTGATAACATGGATTACTGATAACTGATGTACTGTTAAATGAATGACTATTTCTGACCGTTCTAATTCTAATGGAACTAGCTGAGTTCCATATTAAGCTAAGTGACTGTATTTGACAGTCCTAAAATCTGAGCAACTATCTGAGTTCCTTACAGAAGACTGAGATTAAGACTGTGGGAGATAATCATCTAACCGACATGCGCCATAACTAAACTAGTGGGGTCCAACCTGTGACCCTAGCTGGAAGGGTGTCAATACCGTGCCATGGATAAAGACAAGTTGTGAGTTAACCCTTTACTGAAAGGAAGCTCTTCCATCAACCCCTCATTAGTAAGAGAACTCAAATGAGATGTATTAACCCTAGACTCTTATGGATATATCTCAACCTACGCTGGCTACGTAGTTCTAGAATGCAAAGATTGCTTCTAAGGATCACACCCTCTACTAACTGACAGGTGAGCCCTCTTCCCTAGGTTTACTCGGTGCTGAATCCTACTCCCAACTGAATAGACACTTAACTAATCTCCTAGTTCACACTAGGCTTTATTGAGTTGTTACTGATTATACTATTTAACTGAATTGTGTTTACTAAATTCCATTAATTAATGGAATACTACTGAGTTCTATGAACTGATTGAATTTACTGAGAACTAAACTAAATACTGAATGCTACTAAGGTCTGAACTTAATACTACTGAGGTTTGAACTAAAAACTGAATATTACTGAGGTCTGAACTGATACTGGATTTACTGAGCTTTCCTGAGTCATGTAACTGACTGAGTTCTACTGAGTTCTAAAACTTGATTGAGGGTACTACTGATCATGGCTTGAATGAGGTTATCTTGAAAACTGACACTGGCTCTAGGCACACAGCTAAATTATCGGGTATTAAATACCCCTAGGACTCGATAGCATGAATATAAATAGGACATGACTCTTTTTAAACACATGACCATAGTCAACAATTCACAATACAACCATTGAGGGATTTCATGAAGCATTTGTAAGTCATAATCTTACACATGAATAGGAATGCATGCTAACATAACATAATTTCACAAATCTATACTTATGAGCATTTTACCAAATCATTACAAGACATAGCTTAAGCATGGGAGTCATTTTGAATATATGGGTACATCATGAGTTCATCATTTAGATCACAAATGGGTCATATGCACATTTCTTATTCACTTAGGAATTTTAACAAACACATGGAAGGCATAACCCTTTCTAGGGCATAAATCAACAACTAATACATCATGGCTATATCAAGCACTTCAAATTTAAGGATTTCAATCCATTTACTAACATAAAGTCATGAAAATTTAATAAAGATTTAATCTTGGAAGTCATATCACAACATTAACATGTGTACAATTAAGCCCACAACATGGAATTCAAAATTCGTATTTTGAAAAGATCCAAGGGTGGAAGGGACCCTTGGATGAACACTTTACATACCTTGGTTGATAATTTTTTGAAGATTAGTGGAGGAAATCTTGAGTTCTTGACTTGGAATTAATCACCTAGGTTTTTCTTATTCTTGAGAAATTGTAAAATAGTGAATGTATTTAGCCAAAAAGGCGCTAAGTTTCATGTTATGAGGGCTGAAGGTTAGGGAAAAATACCTAATTACCCTTAAGGATGCGGTCATTTAATGACTGAAAACTAGGCACCTACGCGATTGTCGATGTGGCGTGTCGATGGCATCGACTTGATACTCGACGCGTCGCACCATAATCGTGATGTGTATCAAGATTTTGACTCTGGAAACCTGCAATAATATTAACCTATGCAATAAGCGACGCGGCACAGCAAGATTGCGTTGTTCCACTAATTTGGGATTCCAAACATGGTCTAAACGCGGTCTGAAAAATATAAAACTTGTCCGGGAACACCTATTGACCTTCCTTATCATGAATTAACAAACTTATATACCACTAAAGGAAATTAAGGTCGTGACATAAGATCGCCAACTTTTGAAGGCTAAAATAAACTAAGTCTGGAAACTTAGCTAGAATCGTCTAAGCTTGGGACCCCTTGACAAGCTTAAAGGACTGAATTAAGCTAGGAATTTTGTGGGGTCTTACATATCTATAAAGATATCTATTTTAAATTCAATTTCCCTTTTGGGAGGAACTCCGGGAAAATCTTCAAGGAACGCATTTGGAAATTCCCTTACTACTAAAAGAGACTCGAGACTGGAGTCTCAAAACTAGAGTCTTTGACTCAAACAAGATGGAACATGCACCCCTTAGATATTATATTTCTTGACTTAAGATAAAAAATAATTTGACCCCTAAGCACTGAAGTACTACCCCTCTATTCAATAACTGGTTCATCGAGAAACTAAAACTAAATAACTTTATTTCTTCAATCCACTGAGGCATATCATGAATGGAGCCAACAATGCCGAGGATGACATCAAAATCATTTATCTCTAACTCTCCAATATCTACTATAGTTATTCTCTAAGATACTGTAACGGGAAAATTTATGTTTTCTAATCTAGATATAATAGATTTAACCACTGGGTAGAAACTGAGAAAGTCTCCGCTAATATTACTGGACTAACACCAAAATTGACAGTTATATAGTGGGTTACAAAATAAAGATAAGCTACGGGTCTAATAAAATATACATATGATGATGAAAATAGTGTAATGTACCATAACCACATTAGGAGAACTTTCCTGGTCATGTAGGGACTGGAGTGCATACAGTCTATTCTGGTGCTGCTCGCTGGTGGTACTAAAAGTAGAACCCTATTGGGTCGAATGACTAGCTGGTGCTGCTGAAGAAGTATTCTGGCCCTGTTGGCGATTATTTCTTCCCCTCTGTGCCACCACCATACCCTCTCAGATCCTATGGCTTAGCTTTCCAAAACCAAAACACATATCACTACCAGCCTTACACATGCACTGATAATTCCTACCATACTTCCTGCAGAGTAGATTAGTATGACCACTTTTCATACTACCCTGGGACTTAGAGCCTAGAACAATATCTCAATAGTCATTCCTGAACTTTGGCACCGGCGCACTGGCTGAAGATAGATCTGGGGCTGAGAACTTCTGATGGATCATAGAATGGTTTCCACCCTCTAGCCTTGGCAAGGAAAAGTTAAAACTACCTATTCTGGCCCTCTTATTCTCTCTTTATTTCTTCTTAAGCTTATCTTCCTCAATTTGATGAATATGAACCATAAGCCTAGATGGGTCAATCTCCTTAATTAGCATAGTTGTCCAACACTCCTTTACCACACTATTAGATATACTAGAAACAAACTTACTCATTCTAGACCTATTATCAGCAACCATCAAAGGAGCATACCTCCCCAACTTAGTGAACTTAAGTGAGTACTCCTTCATACTCATATTACCTTGCTTCAAATTGATAAACTCCTACACCTTAGCTTCCCTCTATTCCAAAGGAAAGAACCTATCTAAAAAAGTAATGGCAAACTTCTCCCACTCTATTGGCCCACCTTAACACCCCTATCCTTCTTTCACTACTTATACCTGGTGTGAGCTACATCCTACAACAAGTATGCAACTAACTTCACACTCTAAATCGAAGTGACACACATGATATCTTTCACTTTTTAAACTATATGAAGTAACTCTTGTGGATCCTCCTAAAACTTGGATCCCGAAAATAGAGGAAAAATCATTTGGGTGAAATCTCAAATCCTAGATATAGCTATATTTGCCATTAGATTGGCTGGGGAAACAACTCACTGGTTATTCTCAGAAGCTACTATTTGGGCTAAGGTAGTAAAAGCAGATCTGAGCTCGGAGTGAGAGACATGTTCATTTAAGGGATCTTCTTGAATAGGCAGAGGTGCGGGCTGGTTCATGTTCCTTCTTTTGTTGTTTTTTTGGGATGTATTATATATAAATAGAACAAAGGATGAGTTAGAAAGAGAGTTTCAATAGATCTCATGCTCATTCGCATGACAAAAATACTGAAAAAAGGAAAACTTTTCCTAAAACATCTTGTAGACTCTTGTCCATTAGTATGGTGTGCTTCATACCCATGCATAAGAATCTACTTAATGTGGCTTTTAGACTCCCTAGGACACTTTAAAACCTTAGCCTTTGATACCAAGTTTTGTCACGACCGAGGCCACCCTCTAGTCACGGCAATAGTGCTTATGGTCACAAGTGGCCACAAGCTAACCCATGTACTGGTACCTGATGAGAACACTGAATAAAATAATAATAATAGACATATAAACAAAATAATTGATAAATCCATAATGTCTGAATACTAAAAATATGAATGAATCAAAAGTCTAAAATATCTTATAAGACTGATAAAACATACTAACAATCTAACTAAATGTCTGAATATCTGAATGCGTGAAAGTCTCTAAGCTAACTAAGAAGTTGATGGGACAGGCCCCAAACTAACTTTGACTGAATGAAAATAAGAAATATTGAGATAACTAAATAATCATAACATTTCCTCAATGGATGAGGACTTACCTCTACTACTGCTAGATTATACTAAGCTATCTAACTCTGGTCGGGAAACTGAGCATCCAAACTTGTGATATAATACTTCATAGCACAAAGAGGAGTATGCAGTCAGTAATTTGAATGTACTAGTATATGAGATGAGGGCAGGCTGAAATGTATTGGGTAACTCTACATGAATGCATGAACATGTAAAATTTTAGAATGCTAGACTAAGCGTATATCTATTAAGTTATTGAGATAAATCTATAATACAAAAGACTTAAAGTTGTAGAACTGAATATCTGAAAGTCTGTACACTTAGTCAAGCAAGCCTAAATAGAAAATACATTGATTTCTATACTGAGACTTTGGGAGGAATAATCTAACAAATATGCCCCAATCTAAGCTAATTGGGGTCCAACCTATAACCCCAGTTGGAAGGGTGTTAGTATCATTCCATGAGTACTAACACTGGATATATGGATCCACTAATCTTGTTTCCCAAAGGACCAGGGTGTCAAGCCTAAAATGATGGGTGACCCCTAAGAGGAAGTCAAGACTATACTAACGAGTGACTCCTCATATCCTATGCTAGCTATGTAATTCTGGAATGCAGGGACTGCTACTCAGGAATCTGCCTAACTGGTAGGGAAGCCGCCACCCCTACATTTTCTTAGGGCTAAATCCAACTCCCAATTGAATTGATACTGGAACTAAATTAAACTAAGATTAACTGAACATTTTTATTTTACGTAACTTATAGTTCTCATTACGATCATAATAACTGAATAATTAGTAATACTCATGGTGTGACTGAAGTCATTACTTGAAATTATGAAAACATGTAAAAAACATAGGTATCGAATATTAAAAACTGACCAGCACTAAATGGAAATAATAATAATACCATATAAAAGCTTTAAAACCATAGTAAGAGATCATTATTCAAAACCCAAAGATTAGGGATTTCATCAAACATATAAGAGTCATGAACTTAATCTTAGGAATGGGTAAAGCATGCTAGGAAAACATGATTACCTGACTAAAATCATGAATTATGGATTTAACATGATGATTTCAACATTCAAAACATGTAATGGCTCATTCTACTTGAAAACACTTATAAACATAACTTGTAATTGAAATAAACACGAGTTTCATGGGGATAATTCAACTTGGACATATGAAAACTCATGATTTAAAACAAAATGGATTCTTGGATTCCATGTGTGAAAGGGGCCCGTGGATGAACATCACACATACCTTAAACCTTTAATATGAAGGAGGAACAACAATCTTGATACTTTCTTGAAGGTTGTTGAACTTGGGGAACTTGAATTCTTGATTTTTTTAGGAGAAAGGAATTTAATTTGTGTTCCTAGGGAAAATAGGAGGGTTTTCTTGAGAGGGATTTTGAGAAGAAGGACAAATAATGTGCTATATGATATCCCAACTCATGTTATGGATGATTTGGGTTGAGGGGAAAAGACTCAATTTCCCCTCAAACATTAAAAGAAAAAATTGGATGCAACAATATCACTGCGATGTATTCTAACCATGGTCATTGAATCCCCTCACTACGATAGGGTGAACATGAGTTTAGGACTATTACCACACTGCGGCCTTATCTGGTGACCCTTTGGTTATATGATCCAAACATGATCCAAACCCCGTCCAGAAAATCCGAGACGTACTTCTTACATCCTTGAACATGAATTGACTCAAAAGAAAACATCTCGGGGTCGGGATGACCAAGTTGAAAATCCTCAATGCTTAAAAACCTTAAAAATTACTAACTCTCTAACACTTTAGCTATCTCTTTCTATGTAGCTTGTTTTTTAGATTGACCAGTTTAGGGTCCCTTCTTTATTTATGGTTACTTCATTGCTCGATTGTGGCTTGTTAGTGATGTCGAAAGGTCTTGGATTCATCTGTTAGATTTATTGGGTTTATCTCCTAGTATTCGTTTACCTTTATTATAGGTGTGGTGTTCGATGACCGTTTCTTACTACGATGCAGTTCTCGTTCTAGTAGAGTTAGATAGAAAGAGATAGGTGATAGTTCCTTGACTTGTTCTTAAGTTGGAAAATTGGTAATTCTTTATCTTGAGTTGTTGGGTTTATTTTATTGTATTGGTATTGACCTTGGCATTGATGTCGAGATTGTTCCACTCTTCCTTAATGATATGATTCATGGATTGATCGAGTATCAATTGTCCTATGGAAAATTTAAAAAAAACCTAATTTCAGAGTTTATTTGTCCTAATGAGGCTTGGTGGATTGTTTCTCCTCTATGATATATGCCTATGTCTATTATTTGTCGAGATCGAGTGTTAGATTGGTTAGTTTCCAGCTTAAGTTGTATTTCTTCGAGTTACTAGAGTTTTTACTATTACTAGTGTGGTTTGTAGCTTTAGGGAGATCTTGAGTATGTTTTATAGCTCATGCCATCTAGTGTATTAGGAGTTAATTCCTTATGATTTTAGCCAATGATTTATCTTGTGATTTTATTCTCTAGCTATGTTTTGATTTTGGCTCGACGTGATTCAATATAGATATGCTTGATTCGGATAGTATAGTCGATGTGAGTATTTGACTTTAGTTTAGATTTGTTAGCTCAATTTTGGATTTGATGCCTTGGGATGGAAATTTGGAAGTTATGATAGAGTTGGAGTATAAATGCCTACTCGTCTTCAAGTTTGGATTGGGTAGTTGAGATTGAATGATTAACCTTTGTGTTGAGATTTCTATTTGGAGTTGTAAAGCTTGAGTACAGCCTTTGTTTTAGATTTTTCTCAGTTTGGATTTCATTTATATGCTGGTTTAGCCTACTCCATAGTTACCTATTCAGTCTTCTCCACTTCGGTAGATTATAGTTAATAAATATTTATTTGGTAGCTCATGAACCCAGTATTAATTCCTTCAGATTTGACCATGGATCTTAAGTTTTCCTTGAGAATTCTTGATTATATACACTGTGAGTGTAGTATGCTTGAGTTGGATTTGGCTTGGCTTTATTCTCTTTTGATGGGATATCCTGGAACGAATCATTTAGTGATGAGTAGTTATGCCTTGATCTTCTATAGTTCAGTTTCAGTTACCATTTGTATTAGTTGTAGAATTGGCATAGATTTCATTCCTTGATTATCTCCATTTGTCAACCTTGATAGCATTTTATGGTCTTATTCTCACGATTGTTGTATGGACTTCCGGTGGACTGGGGTCAGGTGATTTTCCTCTTATTTTAGAGTAGATAACAGGTGTGAAATGGTAAAAGAAGGTTATATTTGGATTTGGAGTCGGTTGTATGACTCATGCCTTGGTTTGATTTTTGCTTAGATGAGCCGTTGTTGGTTTATGTACGTATCGACATGGTATTAGTGTGTTTTGGCATAGTTTTACGTGCTTCATCCTTCTTTAGTTCAGTTGAAAGCCAGTTGGTGGTTGAAGTTAAGTGGAAGGGTGTTGGTACCTTGCCAAAGGTACTAATACATGACTGACGATATTGATCCACAAGGTTGATGTCCCAACGGATGAGGGTTTTATTCCTAACAGACAGGGGACACCTCATTATCCACAGTAGCACTGTATGTTTAGAACTTAGGGACTGCTACTAATGACTCATGTCTATCTGACGGGTTAGCTGCCATCACTGCATTCGCTCGGTACTAAGTGTTACCCTCAATTGAATGACACTGGTATTATTATTAGCTTAGCATGACATGGCACTGTATGAACAAGTGCTCAGCAAGGACATGATAATCTGAATATGATAATAAAATCAAGGTTTGCCTGCCTTGTTACTTGAAAATAGAAACATGTAAAAACAAATGGGTATCGGGTGTTCATGACCCACCAACACTAAATGACACTTTAAATACGATAACATCATTTATAACACTAGTAGGAAATCATGATTCTGAGACCCAAACATAGCACACTTCACTAAATTGATGGAAGCCATGATCTTTTGGTATGGGGATACGTTAAACTTCGGAGGCTAACATGATCGCATGGTTTAGTTCATGAATTGGTAAGTTAACATGCTTTCAAGTATACATAACATGGGTGATTGGAATTTAAAGATAAGGTTCATAATTAACATTGATATTTTCGTAAAAGAGGATAAGAAATTCATACTTTAATAGAAAGAGATTTTGGGACTCAATGGATGGAATAAACCAATTGATGAATACCCCAAATACCTAAATTGCTTGAATTCTTGAAGAAGAAGCTTCGAATTGGAACTTGAATGCTTGAATACTTGAAGAGTAACTTGACTTTTACGTTCTTGGGAAAGTTGGATGAGTTTATGTATAATAACTGATGGAGAATGGGGAAATTGATGCCCCTATTTGGGTTTTCATTCGTCAATTAGGCATTTGTGGTAAGCGTAAAAGACCAAAATTCCCCAATTAAGAATGCATGAAAATATAGCCTCCTTGGCACAGAGGTTATCACGGAGACTAACCTCCATAGCACAGAGGCTATCACGAAGATCAAGCTTTCATGACACGTACAAAAAATGGAGGCATTCTTCCTCTACCGTCCAAAAATGTCCCGAACCTATTTTGAAAATTCTGTAACTCTCTTATATAACCCTTTTAACATCCCTGAACATACTCACCACATAAATCAATGTTTCAAACTCGGGAAGGCCAAAAATAATATGTTCATATTCTTGGGGTCTTAAAATGTCTATCTTTTGTACTTATTATGAAATTAATGCCTTGGACCCCTGTAAACATACATCTATGAGCTGTAAATATGTCTACAATCTTGTGGGGCATTATAATAACTCCCTCTTGGGATCATTGTCGCTGAATAAAAATAGTTAAGCTGAGATACTAAGAAAATTAAGATCGTGCAATTAATACTTATGAGCTGAATCACAATTTGATAGCTAAATCTGAAACATGATACATAGATTGAACTGAATTAATGAATGCATGTAATGACATAAGGATGGTTGAACAGTTGAGATTGAAAATGAGTGAATCAATTTAAAAGAAACCATTACCTCAAGCTGAATCTGAATTTGTAGGGTAAAGATGGGGATACTTGGCTCGCATATCTACTTCTGCTTCCCAAGTAGCTCCCTCAATAGATTAATTTTGCTATAGCACTTTAACCAAGAAATCTTCTTTATTCCTCAACCTACAAATCTAACAGTCAAGGATCTCAACTGGGATTTCTTTGTAAGAAAGACTATCTTTAACATTCACACTCTCTAAAGGAACAACAGAAGCTGAGTCACCAATACATTTCTTTAGCAAACATAAAACATCGGATGTACTGATGCCAAAACTGCAGGCAACTCTAACTCATAAGCTAACTTCCTAAAACGGCTCAAAATTCTATATGGGACAACATAGCAGGGACTGAGCTTCCCCTTCTTGCTAAATCTATTCACCCCTTCATGGGAGATATTTACAAATAAACAAAGTCACCAGCATCAAACTCAAGGTATCTTCTCCCCACATCTTTATAAGATTTCTGTCGGCTTTGGGTTGTCTTCAGCCTTTCTCAAATTAATTAAACTTTCTCCCTCATAAATATAATCTAGCCCTATCAAGGCAGCCTCACCTACTTCGAACCAACCAATAGGAGATCTACATCTCCTTCCATAAAAATAATCAAAAGAAACCATTTAAATACTATAGTGATAGCTATTGTTGTAGCCAAACTTAATCAAAGGTAAATGGTCATCCCAACTACCCTTAAATTAGATAACACAAGCACTCAATATGTCTTATAAGGTCTGAATTGTACGCTCTACCTGACCATGTATCTAAGGGTACCAAGACCTTTCTGAAAATCCTTCCAAAAATGAGAGGAAAACTGAGTACCTCTATCTGAGATGATCATCAAAGTAACCCCAAGAAACTTTACCAACTCCTGAGATACATTCTAGCATAATCCTCAACTAAATACGTTGTTTAAACTGGCAAGAAATGGGCTAACTTGGTCATTCGGTCTATAATGACCTAAATTTAATTATGTTAACGATGTGTATAAGGAAACCCTATCACAAAATCCATGTTCAAAACCTCCCACATCTAAGTGGGGATGCTTAACTTCTTAAGCGTACCACTAGCCACTGGTGCTCAACCTTAACTTGCAGACAATTCAAGCATTTAGCCACAAATTCTACAATATGTTTCTTCATACCACTACACCAATAGATTTCCCCCGAATCACGGTACATTTTAGGGAATCCTGGGTGGATAGAATATTAAGCGAATTCCGCTTCAGCTAATATTCATTGTCTCAAACTATAAACACACGGTACACATAACTTACCTTGACAACGAAGCATCTCCCACTTGGAAGAAAACCTCCACCTTATGATCTCTAAATACCTCCTTCAACTTGACCAAAATAGGATCCCTGCCTTGCTTTTCTTTCACTTCAGCAACCAATGACAATTTTGAACCATTTTGAACCCATGTACTACCTTCGACCCAAAAGAAAACCTAACCAAGAAAGATGATGAACCTCACAAACTAACTCTTTTTTATCCTTCTTAGTATGTGAAACACTTCCTTATACAGTTTACTAAAGGCATCCACCACTGCAATGGCCTTACCCAGATGGTACAACACACTCATATTATAGTCTTTTAATATTTCAAGCCTCCTTCTCTGACAAAGATTTAGATCCTTATAAGTGAACACATATTGTAAACTCTCATGATATGTTAACACATCAACATAAACCCTATAAAGATAATGCCTCCAAATTTTTTAGCCAAAGACAACTACTGCTAACTCAAGGTCATGAGTTGGGTAATTTTTTTTATTGGGTTTAATCCATCTAGAGGCATAGGTTATTACCTTACCTTATTGCATTAAAACACAACCAATAAAAACACTATAAGCATCATAATAAACTACAAACCCATCAGTGTCATCTGGTAATGTCAAGACTAAAGCAGAAGTCAGTCGAGTCTTCAACTGCTGGAAGTTCTTTCCGCAGGAATCTGACCATTGAAATTTGACTTTCTTTTGAGTTAATCTAGACATAGAAGAAGAAATAAAACAAAACCCATCAAAAATTCATCTATAGTAACTAGATAAACCCAACAAACTCCTGATGTTTGATAGAGAGATGGGTCTAGGCCAGTGTTTTACTGCCTCAATCTTTTGAGTATCAACTCGAATTACACCACTGGAAATAATGTGACCAAGGAATGCTACTGATATCAGCTAGAATTCACACTCACTAAACTTAGTGAATAACTGGTGATCTTTAAGGGTCTGCAAAACAACCCTCAATCGGTCTGCATGATCACCTTCACTATGAGAATACATGAGGATATTGTCTATAAAGACTATGATAAACATGTTAAAGTACTGCTTGAACAACCTATTCACTAAGTCCATAAAATATATAGGAGCATTCGTTAGTCCAAAAGACAAAACTAGGAATTTAATAAACCATACCGAGTTCTAAAGGATGTCTTTGGGATATCACATTCTCTAACTCTAAGATGATGATAGCAAGATCTAAGGTTTGTCAAAGAGAAATAGCTTGCACCCTAATATTAGTCAAACAAGTCATCAATCTTGGGAGAAAATATTTATTCTTGATTTTGACTTTATTCAATTGACGGTAGTCAATGCACATTCTAAGGGAACCGTCTTTCTTACGCACAAAGATGACTGGAGCACCATATGGAGAAATACTAGGACTAATAAAACCCTTATTTAAGAGATCTTTCAATTATTTCTTCATTTCCTTAGATCTAAAGAAATTCTATAAGGTGGAATTGAGATTGGCTGGGTATCTGGAAGGAGATCTATTTCAAAGTCAATTTCCCTTTTAGGAGGAACTCTGGGAAGATCTTCAGGGAACACTTCTAGAAATTCATTCACTACTAAAACTGACTTAAGACTCAAAGTTTCAGAATTTCAATCTCTGACTTAGATTACATGGTAAATACATCCGTTGGATATTATTTTCCTTGCCTTAAGATAGGAAACAAATGGACCCTTAGGCAATGAAGTACTAACCCTCCATTCAATAATAGGCTGATTAGGAAACTGGAATTAAACAATTCTATTTCAATAACCAACTGAATTATAATAGTAATGGATCCAATCCATGTCATTAATTACATCAAAATTAGTCATCTCTAACTCTACAAGGCCAATGGAAGTAACTTTCTGAGACACTATTAACGGCCAGTTTTTGTATACTCATCTGATAACAATAGAACTGCCCACTTAGGTAGACACTGAGAATGGATCCACTAATATGTCCAGACTGACATCTAAGTCTACAGCTATATAAGGAGTCACAAAGAAAAGTAAGGATCTAGGGTCTATAATGCATAAACATGAAGATGGAAGACTTGTAACTTACCTATAACCACATCAGGAGAACTTTACTAATCATGTCAAGTATGGAGAGCATAAAGTCATTTCTGAAACTGTCTACTGGTGGAACTGGAGGTGGCACCCTGCTGAGTAGGGCGGCCTATTAGGGCTGCTAAAGAATTAGCTTGGCCCAGTTGATAATCATTTCTACCCTTCCACAAACCCAACGGACATTACCTCATCCTGTGGCCTGACATTCCATATCCAAAACACGCATCACTACCTTCTCTGTATTCACCCTGATAATTATTACCACATAACCTAGATAGTGGATTGGTACGACCACTATTTACACTAACATGGGACTTAGAGTATAGTGTTCTATCCCGACTATCCTACCTGAACTTAGGGACTAGTGTACTGACTGAAGATGGGGATGGTGCTAAGAATTTCTGGTGAAACTAAGAATGATTTCCACCATAGATCTTAACTGATAAAAGTTGAAGCTACCTATCTCCTCCTTAATATATTAGCAATGGACCATCAACCTAGAGAGATCCATATCTTTTATCAACATAGTTGTCCTACACTCCTTAACAACTTTCTCAGAAGCTCCCAATATGAACTTACTCATCTTGTACCTATAATTGGACACCATAGTTTGAGCATACCTCGCTAACTGTGTCAACTTGATAAATTACTCATTCACATTCATGCTACCCTGCTTTAGATTTATAAACTCTTGCACCTTATCCTCCCTTAACTTAAGTGGGATGAATTATTCTAAGAACTCCATGGTAAACTCCTCCCATTTTATAGGCCCTTCTTTAACACCTTTGTCCTTATTCTACCACTTAAATGAAATATGAGCTACTTTTTTTAACTGATAAGCAGCTAAGTCAACACTCTCACTTGATGTGATACCCATAATATCAGTCAGCTTCTGCACACAGTCTAAACACTCTTGTGGATCCTCCTCAGACTTGGATCTAGAAAATAATGAAGGATTCATTCGAGTTAAGTCTCAGATATTAGCTACAGTTGTATTCACTACTGGATTGGTTGGCATAATAGCCTGCCGATTATTCTGAGCAGCTACAGAATAGGCCAAAGTTGTGAAACCAGGCTTGAATTTAGTATGAGAAATGATCATTCAAGGAGCTTTCTGAACAGGTGGTGGTGCAGACCAATCCACATTCCTTCTTCCCTTATTTCTTTTGGGAGGCATTTTTTGTGAATGGAATGGAAGATGAGTTAGAAAGAGGAATTTCAATAGAGCTAAAACTCTTTTGCTTGACATGAAAAACTGAAATAAGGGAAACTTTTCCTAAAACATCTCATAGCCTCTTGCCCAAAAGTGTGACGCGCTTCAGACCCAAACACAAGACTCAACTCAATGCTTTAAAACCTTAAGATGCCCAAAGATGCTTTAAAACCTTAGTCTCTAATACAAAGTTTTGTCAAGCCCTGAGGTTACCCCTTAGTCGTGACATGGTGTTTAAGGCCACAAGTGACCCCAAGCTAACCCATGATCTGGTACCTTCTATAAGCACAGAGTAGAATCATTATAAAGTTTTATACGTGGAAACTAAATTGATCTATTTACTATCTAAATGTAATATTAAAACAAATACCAACATGTTTGAACAACTGATAGAAGATACTAGAAACAAATCTAAATATTTAAACATCTGGATATTTGAATCATCTAGTATGAAAGCCTCTAAGACATGCGAAGTTGATGGGACCAACCCCCAACTAACTTTGAGTGACTGAAATGAAAGAAATACTTAAAATAATTTTTCATAACTTGTCCTCAATGGATGAGGACTTACCACTACTACTGTCGAATGGGTCTACGTTGGTTAATGGCAATCGGGAAACTGAGTATCCAAACTTATATTGTGAAATCAATATAGCACAAAAGAAAGTATATAGTCAGTACTTTGAATGTACTAGTATCTGAGGTAGGGGCTAACTAAAATACATATGGACCCTAAAAATAGATGGCTGAACATGTAAAAAGAATACATGACCAAGTAAATCATAAACTGAGATAATTTGTATAAAATGAGTAACTGAATGTATGAAAACTGTACACTTAGTCATGCAAACTTGATCTGATATAGTTTGAATATTGAATTGAGATTGTGGGAGATAAATACAATAGACATGCCCTAATATAAGCTATTGGGGTCCAACCTGCAACCCTAATTAGATGGGTATTGGTACCTTGCCAAGGGTACAACATATAACTGACGATGTAGACCCACAAGGCTGATGTCCCAAAGGACGAGGGTGTCATACCTAACTTAGGAGGGACCCCTCATAATCTACAGTGGAAATATAGGTCTGGAACTTAAATATTATTACTAATGACTCATGCTCAACATATAGGGGAGTAGCCATCCCCGTGTTTGCTCAATGTTGCATGTTACTCCCAATTAAATGACAGTGGTATTATTATTTGTTTAACATGATATGGTACTGTACTAATAAGTACTCAGTATGGCCATGATAATCTGAATATGATAATAAAATCATGGTCTGACTATGTTATTACTTGAAAATAAAAACATGTAAAAACACATAGGTATCAGAAATTCATAACCCAATAGCACCGAGTGACACATTAAATATGATAACATCATTTAAAACACAGGTAAAAAGTCATGATCTATAGGTATAGGGATATGTTAAACTTCAGAGGGTAACATGATCACATGGTTTAATTCATGAATTAGTAAGTTAACATGGTTACAATGATACATAACATGGGTGATTAGAATTTAAAGCATAAAGTGCATAATTGACATGGTTTGAGTTCAGAACTACTAAAAAAACATATATTAAATTCATAATTAACATTGATATTTTAATACAAGAGGGTAATAAATTCATACTTGAACAAAAAGGGATTTTAGGACTCAATAGAACCCTTTGATGAATACCCACATACCTTAACTACTTAAATTCTTGAAGGAAAAGCTTGGAATTGGAACTTGAATGCTTGAATCCTTGAAGAGAAACTTGAATTTTACATTCTTAGGAAAGAGAGATAAGTTCACGTATGATAATTAGTAGAGATTGGGGAAATTGCTTTCCCCTTGGGGTTTTAATTCATCAATTAGGTGTTTGGGGTGAGGTTGAAAGACCAAAATACCCCTTGGACCCTTAACTAAGAACGCAAAAAATATAGCCTCTGTGTAATAGAGGCTACACTTTGTTCCATGAAGGTTATTGCGGAGACTAACCTCTGTGGCATGGAGGCTATCACGGAGATCCAGCTCCGTGACACATCCAAAATGCAAAGGCATTCTATCTTTGAGATCTAAAAATGCCCTGAACCTATTTTGAAAAATCTAAAACTCTCTCAGATGAACCTTTTAACATCCCTAAACATATTTCAACTCAAAAATCAATGTTTTAGACTCAGGAAGGCCAAAAATAAAATATCCACATTCTTTGGGTCTTAAAATGGCTAATTATTTTGTACTTAGTGTGAAATTAATGTCTTGGACCCCTGTAAACATGCATCTAGGGACTTCAAATGTGTCAAGATGTTTGTGGGGAATTATAGTTGAACATAGAGGAAGATCAACATACTAATCTAGTAAACATAAGGTCGTAGTTGGAGCTGGGATATCAATATTAATAAAGGTAATAGTAGGACAACAACAAAGTCACATGCAATAATAGTAAAGGTTTTCTAATCTCAAATAGGAGAAAGGAACAAGGAGATACACCCTAACTTTCTAGATATATAGATATATCTCTACATGTTCTATTGTCACGATCCCAAGAATATAAATTTATGATAGCACATACTCCAACCCAATAATGGAAGGTAAGCAAACTTAACAACGATATTAACTTTAATGAGGACAAAACAAAAAATGGTCAATACAAATGACTCAAAAAGAATTAAAAATATCCACAAATAAAAGAACCTATATAAATCTCCTAAGACTCAACTGTCATAAGTAAAAGAAAGACCTAGACAAAGAGTATCAACTTTATCATACATCTTTGAACTAAAAACTCTGCATGATTAAGCACCTCACTGGTAACTCATTATAGAATCTGTATCAGAAGAATGTAATAAAGTAAGGTGAGTACAAGAAGCTTGTACTCGGTAGGCATCATAGACTGACTAAGTTCAAGTAGTCACTTTATCATATAAAGAATATTAAAATAACCCAATGCACATAAAAGCCCCAAAAGTCCCATTATAAGAGCATATATATATATATATATATATATATATATATATATATATATAAAGAATATTTCACAACATAAGGAGTATAAATAAATAATGCAGTGCAGTATTATGCTATGAAATGCAAAGTCCAGTGCCTCATATATACACCCTTTATAACATGGTACATCTTGAGGATGACCCCTGGGGGATTCACAAGATCCTTATACCATGCCTGAAATCTTATCAAGACTTCCACTTATCTTGGACAAGATCAAATTGAGACTTAAATAAGTATCAAATATTCAGACTCAAATAGGATTTCAACAAGTCTTTCTCATAATTGAATTGGGACCAAAATCAATCATTTTCTTCCAACCGTTCATACTACTCATAAAAATATATATGCATGATCAAGATAATAAAATGTATTTATATGACGTAAACATTAATATCAAGTACGTCTTGATTCTAATGCAGTATACTAGCATCGCTATTGAACAAGTTTCTAAAATTTTCCCCTAGGCCACAATTGTGGTCCCATGTCTTTACTTTCTTTATTTTTCCCCTCTTGGTATCTGACTCCTCATATAATGTCTAACACTTGGTCAAGAATTTTCCCAATAAGTTAAAATATAAAGAAAAATTATAAATCCAAGGTTCAGGAACTTATTCCTTTCTGGACAAAGAGAATACATCAAATATCACCCAAAATAAAGATCTAAAGGTCCAATAATGGTTGAAGTAAGATACAAGTTGAGGAAGTTCCATCAAAGGAAAATTTTTGATGAGGTTAGTTAATATACTATGCATATATATCTTAGTATCTAAATGGTTGATTGAGGAAGGTTCATCCAAGCTTTTGATGAACAACTATTCAGATACTTCCACGTGCATATTATCTTAACTAACCTTGTCCAACAAATGATGCTTCAGTTGCATCATCACATGAGCTTTCTCCTTGGACCTGAGCTTGAGAATCTGCCTATGCAGAATAGTAATTGGCTCCTCTTCAGTAGCAAGATTTTGATCAAAACCTACAAAATACCATCCAATCACATGAGAACCATCCGAATTATACTTATTCAATAGAGACACATGGAAAAGTGAATGTATTTCTAAAAGACCTGAAGGTAAGGCCAACTCATAGGACACACCCCCAATAAGCCAATGAATCTCAAATGGATAAATGAACCATAGGCTACTACTATCCCTCTTAACAAATGTCACAACACCTTTCGTTGGTGTCACCTTAAATAAAACCATCGTATCTTCTACAAACTCTAAGTCTTGAACCCTTTGATCTACGTAACTCTTTATCATTAATAGACACTTTTGGATAAACTTTTCCTTTTCCAACCTTAGTAAATCTATGCCCTAAGGTATAACCTCAAAAGTCTAAAATAACCTACCAGAGATCTAAACTTTCTTCCATAAAGTGCCTCGTACATGGCCTTTAAATCAATGACACAATCTCCTAACATATCCTTAAAAGTCTGAATAGTCCTCTCACATTTCCATCCATCTGTAATAAAATAGTATACTAAAATGGACTCAATTACCTGACTTTTTTTACGTTGAATCACAAAAATGAGATGTAAACAATGTGATTTTATCAGATATAGTAGAAATAAGCACTTTATTCGGGCAAACAATCTCATAGATGTTATGCTAACCAACCTCTCTCAATTGTAGCTAGTCTGAATTTGAATAAAGTGAAAAAATTGATTAATTTATTCACAATAACCCATATATAATTGAATTTACTAAAAGTTCAAGGAAATTCTACTACAAAGTCCATAGTTATCTTCTCTCACTTTCATCCGGGTATAGGAATCCATTGAATCATCCCACGTAGTCTTCAGTGCTCATAATTCACCTTCTAGTAAATTAAACACTTAGACATATAATCTATGATGTCCCTCTTTATCCTACACCACTAATAGGTATTGTTTCAAATCATGATACATATTTCCTTCCCGAGATTAATGGAATAAATAAAACTAAGATCCTCATCCATAATTAATTAAGCCAAGTCACCAAGTCGAGGAACACAAACATGTCCTTAATCCTTAAAACTCCTTTTGCATCCAACATTGCCTTCCTAATTTCACCTTTCAAAACCTTGTCTCATATTAGCCTTACCTTTTTATCTCTAAACTACTAAGCTTTAATTTTCTCTCTAATATCAAGGACTGGACATCCACATAAGAATGAACCCTCTAAGGTTTTGAAATATATAGTCTCACAAGACAGTTGTCCAAGGACTAAATGTCCTAAGCCAAATGATGATCCTTTACTAGTAATAAAGTAAGTCTACCCATTCTCAGCTTCTTCATACATAAAGCATCCATTATAAGATTAGTTTTTCCAAATGATAGGGAATCATCACATCATATCCCTTAAGAAACTCCAACCACCTTGGTTTCCTCAAACTAATATCATTCTAATCAAAGAATACTGAAGGCTATGATTATTTGTGAAAATCTCATAATGAACTCCATAAAGGAAGTGTCTTTAAATCTCTAAACTAATCACCATTGATTCAAACTCAAAATTACGAGTATGGTAGTTTTTATCATGAGCCTTCAATCATTTAAAACATTAGAAATAACCTTTATATTTTACTCAATATAAACCCTATACAAATCTTAAATGCATCACAATACATTGTAAAGCCCTTTCTCTCTAGTGATAAGGTGAAAATCAGATTTGAGCTTTTGGAAGCTTGTCTCACCCTTACCCGATTAGTAGAAAACTACATTCTCTTAAGTCAACTTAGTCAAAGGAATTGAAACCAAAAAAAATTGATATTCTACATGACCTATCATATTACTTATAGTTTCTTAAGATTTGCGTAAGAATGAATCAAGTTTCCTAATGTGTTTTAATAAAGTAGTAATAGTTTAAGTAAAGGAGATAATTACTTTCACATGAAAAACACCCAGCTCAAAAAGGTGGAACAGCCTGAGATACACCTCTACAGAATACCACCCTAAACTTTATGAAAGAACTTGAGACTCGACAACAAAATATTTTAAGACTTTTGTAACCTCGGACATATGAACTCTAACTCCTAATTAACGCTTAATTTACAAACCAAGTATGTGACTCTAAGTCTTTGAGTTCACTAACTTGAAGATAATAAGCTAAGTAAGTTTATAATTCACTAAATCTAGAATTACATCAGAATTATGACTCAAGAACCAACTTCTAATAGATAAAGACTAAGACCCCTTATCTTTCTTCGTACCAGGACTAGGTTTAGCAATGTTTTTTTTCAATCTCTAAGTTACACACAGCCAAGACAAATTTTCAATTTAATTTTTACTTTTTAAGTGTGTGAGTGATAGTGAAAAACACTCTCTCTATTTAAACCAACTCTCCAAAGAGTTCTTCTTAGAATCAAACTTCTTTTCCCATCAGATGTCTTATCTCGTATAGTTCTACTTTAAGTATAACTCATTTTTCAATTCAAACTCTAATTTCTTCAGGTGTTGTATCCAAACTCCAACTCTTAAATTTAGCACATGGTAGCTATTTTGAGTTTATCAAATATAACTACTTATCCATTCCTTCAATCGAGAAGTCTTTTCCTTTCTTTTGATGACCTTACTATGAGCTTACCTTCTTGCACCTGTGCATCTGTAAAACATCTTAACCAGCATGTTTCATTCATTTTTTCAATCATCAAAACTTTTATAAAACCCAAAAAAATAACCTCTTACTTTGATGATAAACCTTTTGTGTTTGAGTATCCAATACCCTTATCAGTAGACACTTTAAACATAAAACACTAGAATAAAACAGGTTAGTCTATGGGTTATAAGCATTGCACAATCCTCTATTTTCTTTTCCCTTTTAGAATCATTAAAAAGAATAATATATGTATATTAGGAGCAAAAATATTACTTCAACCATTCATGTCCACTTAGGCTATCACCAAGAAAATCGGAACATAACCAATTTTAAATTAAAAGCATATGAATCTGAACAAGAAAATAAAAGCCAGCTAAGCTAACAGAGATCCACTAAATTTATGTTCAAAAGGATGATCACAAAAGATAAAAAAGTACCAAAAAGAACTTAACACTATTAAGCAAAAACATAGATGAATGATAACCCTAAGAGACTAGGATAGAAAGACTATCAGGTGGATAGAATAAATGGGAATAACTATTTTAGATGATGAATAGTGTTTAAATTAATGGTTCTCTCTTAGGAAAGATCATTTTTTAGATTTTAAATTCCTGTCCTAAGAGTTGCTTTAACTTGAGCTTGAGTTTCCCTATCAGCCTTCACCTCTTTAATTTTCTTAGCCAAAGTATTTTAGGTCTTTTGGAGAGGAATATTAGCACACTGCCTTGACTCAGGGAGGGCAGAATGACTTACTTGCCTAACACATCCTTAGTAGTTTGAAACTCCCACACAGGGACTGAGATATCAAAGGTATCAAAATTTTAGCCCAACCAGAATCCATATGCCAAGGAGCGACCATTTCATCCTAATGAAGAACCTTATTCATGTGCTTGTGAATCAAACTTGGTAAGTCAATCTAGACGTTAGAATCCAACAACTCTATAGAGTCCTATCCAAGTAGTTGGCTTTAGTCCTTCTTTCTTTTATATGAAGAGTGATCTTGTGAACCATGTTAAAATAAATCTTATGCAAATGAGACATTTCTAATTATTTAACTCTGAGATGGTGAAGAAAATGTTAAAATAAGGCTTATGCAAATGAGATATTTCTAATTATTTAACTCTGAGATGGTGAAGAAAAATGGGTTGACTCAAAATTTTATGAATAATATCCATAGAAAAGGGAAGATTTACCAAAAGTGGCCATTCATATTTCATATAGTAACTATAACACCTCAAAAATAGTCCTGAGAAGTCACACGGTACTTAGGACTACAAGTGATCCCAAGCTAACTCTTCTACTGGCATAAGTTATAAGTAACTGAATAAAATACGTAAATCTGAATGAAATAAGCAGAAGATAACTCTTTTCTGAATCTGATCAATACCAAACTAAATTAAAATAATTATAACTCTGCTTTTACAAACAAAATTAGAATCAAATACCTTAACTGTACTGACTATCTATGAAGCCTCTACTAGTATTAACTATAGGTAGCCAGGACATGACCCCCAACTATCCCAAATCAATAAAACTGAATAAATAAAAATAAAATATTTCTCAAACTATATGACTGACTCGAGCCTTTGAATTAAGAAGACTCATCACCTGTTGACTGGAAGTTGCAAACTGTTTGAGTACGGTATCCGTGCTACAACTAAACTTATACCTATATTATGAGACAATGTAGTAATAGACATATATATGGATCAGTAATTTGAGGATGTACTGAGTATATGGGGGTGAATGCATGAGTAAAACATAATATCAATCATCATAATTTGTAAAACAATGAATGCTAAATGTAAATGACTCACATAAGCTGGAATATCTAAAATATTAAAGATCTTGAGTAACAAATCATACTTTATAAATCTAGTGAGTCATAACATTTAGTTTTAAAAGTTTTACTTGCATTCTCTCTTTAAATCATACAGTCTAAGTATAGAAAGGACTCACTCTTTAAATCTGATATCTGAAAGTAATATCTTTCTGTAAAGCATAATCCGAGTAAGCTTTATGAGCTTTTACACTTAGTTTTATAAATGCTTTCTATTATTCTTTTCTGAGAAACTATTCCAAAATATTTTACCATTAAGCTGTAAGGAAAAAATACTTTATCTTAAGGCTTTAAACCAATAGACTATTTTAAGAGTAGGGGACATCTTTTTGGGAGGTTCTTCTAACCGACATACACCATGTGAGCATCTATGGAGTTCCACGTCTTTCCCCTATTAGGTAGGGCTATTCTACCCTTGCCATCAGAATAGAACTTTTTATCTTAAGTGATCACAATCTTAGTCATCCACATAGAAGTGGAAATAATCTTAATCCTATGGTGGCACATAGTTCTGGGGCATGAAACGTTAGTAACATACCCATCTTGGTGCTAAATACTACTCCCATTCTTATGCTCAAAGTCTTAAGAAATCCACTTCAAAAATAGCACAAGAGTTTAGAAGAAAATCAATTATGCTCTTTCTTTTCTTTAAATCTCAAGTCATATGAACAAAGTGGACTTTTTATCTTAACGTAGGACCAAAAAGGTCAAATCTTTATCAAAATTTGAGAATAATCTTATTTGAGGGTGCTCATAGCATAAATAATCTTGAAATAGCAATCTTAATTAGGGATTAATGACCCATGCATCAAAATCATGTTAAAATACCAAAATGTTCATGCTTGATAATGTAAATATTGATAAATCAACTCAAATCTAGAAATTTTAGCAATATGCATGAAAATATGAACATAACCATGGAATTTAACTTCTATATCATTGGGAATCTCATAATCTTATAAATAACAATAATGGGTATAAACCCTAACTGGAATTTCATGAAAAATCATATAAATTTCAGTAAATTTTGAATTTAAAATAAGTTTTGGGCACAAGGATGTAAGGATTATCCTTGTTCATAATCCCACATACCTCAATTGATGATCTTAGATGCTAAAACTTGAATCTTTGATCTCTATTGATGCTTTGAAGATGAATTCTTTGAGTTCTTGTATTGAGAACCCTTAATCTTGAAGTTCTTTGGGGAATTAATGGAGGAAATTTGGATTTCTTGGGGAGGAAGTTGATGATCTAGGGTTTTCTTTTCCTTGAGAGAGAATGCTATGATTTGGAGAAAATTCAATAAAGAATGACTTGAGAATGATTTTAGGGATTAAATCCCATATCTGGACAAAATAAAATTTTGGGAAAAGGCTAATTTAACCCTGGACGAAGCTTTTAATTTTTGTCAAAATTTTCTGAAATAGGCACCTGGCGTGACGCGTTGTGATTGCGTTGAGCCACTGAAAATAGAAAACTGGAAACTGAGGGTTTGGCGTGATGTATAGGAACTATGATGCCCTTTTGAAATGTCATTTTAACCACCAACGTGATACAGTAAGATCCCATTGGGCTACTGGATATTGACAAATAGGAAAATGGACCATTTCGTAATATGCCAATATCGCGGAGGTCCACTAGCATTGACGATTGCCATTTTTACTTCTCCGTGATGCGTTGAGATTCTAGGTGGCATACTGTTAACTTAAAAATGCTCAAACTTCTCAATCGAGTGTCGGATTTAGGTGAATTTGGTATCGATGGAAAGCTTATTCAATTTACCACACAATAAAAAGTTGAAATCTTAAAAATACCACATGAAATAAATAGTATTCATCTTTGAAGTAAATACTTAACATTCTAGGGATGAATTTAAGCTAGGAAAAGTATGGGGTATTACAGTGACTCCAAACTATAGTAGGCACATCAAAGATTCAAGCAATATTATAAAATGAGATTTATGGAATCCTAAGCATAGTTGATGTAACATCATTCCATAAAAATCATTATTTATATAAAACCCAATAACTTTCTTCTTGACAACTTACGTTGAGTCGTACCTTGAGTAAATAAGGAGCTCCAACCTTATGTAACAATCTTAGTAAGTAAAGTTGTCATCTCAAGGCCCTCAAAACTTTTGAGAACTCTGCCACACATCATAATTTATTTTTAAAACTTATTGATGTGACCAAGATTAGGATTAGGATAAAATATTAGAGGGACTTAGTGGGAGTTGAAGAACCAGTTATAGTTGATAAAGAAGGTTAACAAACGTGTTTTTTTTAGACGTGAGAGGTAGATTTAGTTTTGTAGGATTATTTAAATGCAGTAGGAGGTTCTCTCTTTGGTAATGGTTTGGATGAATAAGTAAAGTGAAAAGGTTAAATAGAGGACGGTTTACGAATGATATTTTTGACCCTTTTATATGGAAAACTTCGTTGAGAAGCAAATCATCATCAGAGAAAAGAGCCTCTAAAGATGAAGGGAAAACAAACATAGAGAATTTCTACTTACTTTCACTTAGATACTTTTTAAGAATAGCATTGAAACATCTCGGATTTTGGCCCTTGGAAATTTCTCAAGCTTTAAGCTCACTACTCTAGTTAAGATTGGACCTTATGAGTCGTAGGGTATCCTCACAAGTCATTGGGATGAGTCGTAACTTAACCAATAAGTTTGTGGCTTTATTCTACTATGTGTACGAGTGGCTCACTAAAAGATGCAAGGATATGTTATGAGTCATTAGGTGTAATCAGAGGGTGTCCAGTGTAAGTCCCAAATTGTGTTTTGTGTTGACAAGAACTGTACCTTACGAGTCGTATGGTCGTATTATGAGTGGTGCAATTTAGTCATAAGGATAATAGTGTAGGATGATTTGGTGGTACTGCGTTGGTTACGACTCGTGGTGATGAGTCATAAGGTGTAGTTACGAGTCAAGGGGTTGACTCATAGTCAAAGGTGACACTTTTTTAGCTTTTAAGTTGAGGGCATTCTAGACATTTCCCCTCTTACATAACTTGAAACCATTATCTTATAACCTCTTAATGGTATTATTAGCACTCAAAAACAATCTAACAAACATCTTAAATACTCCCAAATCTCAAGGTCAAAACACTTAGAGTTTTCAAGAGGTTGATCAATTAGGGCTCTCAAAGGAGATTTCTCTCTATACGTCTTACTATTATAGACATATTACTCTTCCCTCATTGATAATTTTGTGAAATCATGTGATTTGAAGTATTGTTCATGAGATTATTATGATGGTTTTGAAACAAGGGTTGAGGTTTTTGAATATTTATGAATTGAATAATATTTCTCATGGTTTATATATGATTTCTATGTTTTAAATATGGTTTTGAACTTATGGGTGCATGGGTATAGTGAATGAATTAGGGAATTGTGATTTTCCCAAACTTGTGCATTTTAAAGTGGTTATGACACCAACCCCATAGTATGAAATTGATTATAATTATAAGAATTCTGGGTATTTGTAAAAGTGAACTAGTCTTTAACTACTGCATGATATAAAGGGATATTTTAAATACATACAATTCAAGAGGGAGTGAATTAAAATTTTTTTGTGAGTTGACTACTGACTCTTCACAGTCGACTCGCCTGCAGATCAGTGCACTTCACAAAGTAGATTAGATTTAAAAAATCTAAGCAAATAAATAACATAATGTAAAGTAATAACATATAGATTTATCTTGGTTTGGAACACCAATGTGGTACCTACTTCAAGTCCCCTTGGATTTTAAAGTTTCCTTAGATCGTTCAATGTCATGCTCGAGTATAATGATAGGAAATAAGTTTTAAAGACTAATTTTGCTCTTCAAATCTTGTGACATAGCTTTAATTTATGTTAAAAAGTTGACTCAATCTTACTCTGTATATAACAATTGTAAATTAAAAGTTGCAAAGCCTTGTGAGAATAAGATTGAGACACTTTGATTTTTCTCCTTGAAGTTGCGTAACACGTGTCTATCTTCAATCTTCATCTTTTATAGTCTTTGAGTGCTACTTTTCTTAAGGAAACCAAAGAGATTTCTTCTTAACTAAGGATTTAAATTGATTCTTTGATTGAGGAATGTATCCATTTGATATGTCCATACACGGTTTTGGATAACGTCCATATCAGATATGTCCGTGATCTATTTTCCTTTTTGGTCTTGTATATATTGATGTTTTTCCAAATATGCTTGTGATCTCTTCTTTCTTTTATTTAGTTTTTATTGATCTAATTTGTCAAGACTTTTGGTCCAAAGATTCTCCATGATTGATTTGATTTGTCGAGACTTATGGGACTGGGATTGTCCTTCCATTTGTCATCATTCTAATTTATTTTCTTTGATGTAACGGATTGTAAGTTAATGTCCTTCTATTCCTAAAGTCGGTTTCCATTATTTGTAGTCTTCAATGTCCTACAAAGATCCACTTATTAGTTTGTTATTATTAAAACATAAACTTCAGAGGCATACAATCTCCCCCTTTTTTATAATGACAAACAAGATTAAATATCAGTTGATTTCTCTGTCAGTCATCTTTCACCCACTAACTTGTAAGTATCTTTTTTATCCCTAGTTTCTTGGGTATCAGTCAGCCTTTGTATGCCAAAAGTTGACTTTCTACCCCTGACTTGTGAGTATATCTGCTATCCCATGTTTGTTGTACATCAATCCACCTTTGTGTGTTGAAAGTCGACTGTTAACTTGATCTTATTCCTCTTGACTGATAGGTGCTTCCTGATTTCTTGATTTTTCTAATGTTCCTATCGTTCTTCTCCTTATTTCATAATCAAAATAATAGCAGCAAAAAATAAAATACATAGAGAGAATAGGAAATGAGACATAATAGAACAACATGGACAGTCATAATCTATTGACTAGGCAGAGCAAAAAAATATTTCAGATAGAAGGATAAATATTATCTTACAACCCATTAACATAAGGGACATGAAACCCCTTTTGAATAAAATTTCATAATTCACCATTTCACCAGGAAGTATATTAGGGTATTATGCATATTATGACAGAACTTGTCATAGGATTTTTCAACATTTTTGACAAAGAAGGAGTAGGAGGTTTGAACATAAATATCCACATTATCATTTGAGAAAGAGACTTGGGACTTGAAAGAGTCCATGCAAGAAATCATTCGAGAGAACAGCTTGACTCCTTCTGATTTGAGCCTGTCAAGTGGCAACCAGACCATACTTATGTTAGAGCTTGTACTTTTCCCAAGGTCCAGCAGTTTAGTAGTCGACTCCTAGAGTTGCATGACACCTTTCTCAATGGCTTTAAACCATTTCTTGAGTTCTTTGAGTTTCTTCAACAAAGAGGTAGAGGGTTTATAAGCAAATTTACTTACCTTTGGAGGCTCATCCTTAGCACAGGTAGACTTTTCCTTGCACCATTCATCTTCCACCAGGACATATCCCATGCCGCTAAACTTTCTTGAATCATAAGTTGCAGCAACTTCTATAAAAGGATAAGTAGAGAGATTGATGGAGTAGAATGGAAGGATCTGAGTGATGAGTAGACCATATGGCAAAATGGCAGAGGCATGGACTTTCCTTGTACTCTCAAGCATGTACTGTCGTATCCAGGTTGCCTAATTAATTTTGATCTTCTTGAACAGATAGTATAGCACAAAGACATCACAACAAGTGTTGTTTCTAAGGGATCCTTTTCACAGAATTAGATTGGTATCAATAATATTGGCCATTAAGAGAAATTTGAAATATAAAGACAAGGGACCAAAGGTTGTTGACACAGAGTCAAGTTCAGACAGAAATTTCTTGGCTTCCTCAAACTACACTTCAAAGTCCTCAGTCTAGTTACTATTCATAAAAAAGAACACACTAGAAAACTTAGTATCAAAAACATTTTCAAATAGGAAGTTATTCAAAACAATTCTTGTGCCTAGAACAAGAGTCTCAAATTCACCACTATCTGGGGAAATTCGGAGATTAGCATAAAATATGCAGACAGGGTCCTTATAAACTAGAAGTCCACAGAGGCAAAAAAGTAAGGACAGATCTTGAAATTTAAAAAAGTGACTAACATTGCAAGAGGCATCGTTTAATAGACTAAGATTGACGATGCGATTGGGTACTATGGAGAAATTTTTGAATGAGTGAAATTTTTCTTTGTGAGAGTTTGTCCAGAATCAATGCATCTCTTCTGGAGGAAGGGAGTTAGAAAGATTCGAATGAGGTATTTTTATGAATGAGACGGGGCTAGAAGAGGGTTGTCGTCTCTTGAGGAGAGTAGATTGAGATGAGGATTCATTGGATAACTCAGAGAGAAAAATGGGATCATCGAAAGAGATTCTAGATATATTAGACATACAATAAATCTTTGTCATGGTAGAGATAGGAGGTTAGAATTATAGTATGAGAGAGGGAGGATAAAAAACAATTAAGAAAACTTAGATGCAAAAAGGTGAGAGATGGATGTTCAGAAAGGTTAGAGAAGAGAAAAGTGAAGGTGTGTAAAGTGAAAAGTGACTGATGGAGGTAACAATACATAGGGAAGATAAAAGGATGGGAGAGGAGTCATGGGAAATGGTGAAGTTAATAATTGCTTCCTTTTTTAAAAGACTCTTTTTTGGTAAAAATAGGTAAAATTGGACTTAGTAAAATATTTTGTGTCCAAAAATATGACTCATAAATCATTAATCCCAAATCTTTTTCTGAGAAAACAAGATCTTTCTTTTATCAATGGTTTTTTAAAAAATACATGCAGTTTTTTGGAGTCAACAAAAAATCCCCACTTTCTCCATAATTATGAATAAAATGATGCTTAATGCAAATATGTTTTGCCCTTGATTTATAGAATATTTAGATAGACTAACAACACCCGTATTGTCACACATTTTGGGAACAGACTTAAAAGAAAAAATAAAATCAACTAGTTGATGCATGATTTCATAGAATTTAAGTACAACAATTCCCAATGGTTGTGCATACTGCTCTAGTTGTTGGCGAATCAACTAAAGTTTGCTCCTTGATGAGTTATGAACTTGGGGCATCACTCATGTGACAAAAACTTTCATTAGAATAGTAAAATTCTCACATGAAGATATTAGATTTATAAAGAATAATATTAAAACATGTTTTGTAAGAAGTCCCAAAAAAAATTTTAAGGACTTAGAATTGTATCAAAAATACCCTCTTCTTTTAAAAAAAAAACTAGGGAAGTACTCAATTTCTAATGCCAAGCCTTTGGAGCTCGCTTGAGACTATGGAGCACTTTAGTAGTTTAAAAATATTTTAGGACAACTAATAATGATAATTTGTATTGATTCTTACTTTGTCACAGGAACAAAGATTTTATTGAAGCCATTATCTTCTTGGAGGGAATAGCCTTGAGCTATATATCTATCTTCTTTTCAGTCTCATCATTTTAGATGTAGAAGTTAACTTTGAAGGAGGTATAGCTGACTCATCTTATAAAGGCTCAGAGATTGTGTGAGCATCATCTCTGGATTGTAAATCACTCACCTGTTATTCTTACTTTATTGTTATAGGTGAAAGATATGTTGATGATATGACATGTTGCATATTCTCTTTCCCATTTTTGGCATTCACCAAAGAGATAGATACTAATATTGTCATGTTTGATAAACTACTTTTTTATTTAAGGGAGATTCCAAACCAGTAGTCACACCGTGAGTCGACTCTGGTGACATTACCTCTGGCGTTGTCACTGAATTTGGTTGATCCTTCAAATGCATTCTTCAAAGCAGAGGATATTTCTTTCTTTTTGGACATGTATTTGGAACATCAGCCATTAGGAGCCCATCCTTTTTATGGTTTTCGCGAACACATTCCTACAAAATAAGAAGATTAATTCTGCTTAGAAACCTAAGTGATCTTGGGTCCTTGTAGGTTAGATGTGCTTTCTTTGGGCCTTTAAACCCACACACTTTAGGCTTATGCCTGTAACTATAGAATTTGTGCCCTCTTTATCCATTGATAAAATAGATGGGTCCTCGAGAGGAGAAAGAGGTCTTAGCTGATTTAAATGACCCTAATGAGGAACTAGAGTAGTTTTTGAAGGAATTTGATCATACAAAACTATAGGGATTTCCTAAAACTATGTAGTTTTATTTTTGCACCATTAAGCTCTTCATGAAGTAGGTCTTCAATTTGACATTCTTCAATTTCTATTTGCCAGTTTTGTCGTTTCCCTTTGAGTTTTTGTTTAAATCATGATTCACAAATTTTTTTCTCTTAATCTAGTTTATTATATCCGTCTGTGAATTTTTGAAGCTCGTAGGTTATCATATTCAAGTTGGATTTAAGAATATTATAGTTATGATAATTTTGTTGTCTTACCTCTTTAGATTTACCTATTTCCATGAAGTATATATTGGCGGCTTCTATTTTTCTTTAGCTTTATCCTCATCACTCCAGGCTCTAAAATTTTGATTCTTCCTGGATGTCTTTCTTATTAATTCTGGAAAGTTTTGTTGGAAGTGTCTAGGCCTTCCACAATGATAGTAGCGATCATCGTTTCTAGTGGAATCATTATTTTTTGATCCTCGGGATCTTTATAGTCTCTATCTCAAGATCTGCATTACTACACAATTAATGAGGGTCATTCCATTTCTATTAGCATCTTCAAAAATATCTACTGCTTTGGTTGGAGTAGATTGAAAGGATACTGGTTTCTTATTCTCTTACTTGTGGTACCTGTTAATATAATTTTTTTTATATGTAATAAGGTTA